>NC_065526.1:4346633-4385744 GCF_006386435.1 Epinephelus moara | reverse complement strand
TTTGAATCTGGGGCACCGTCAGCCTCCATTAGGTGGAGTTGTGTTGCTACCTCCTCTCCCCTTGGATCTCCGCAAGTGATGTGAGGACTCTAAAACTTCACCTGAGCCTCCCTCGGCATATGGGTGAGTAGATAATGGCTGAATTTACATTTTTGGGTGCACTATCCCTTTAATATTGTTTTAATTCAGTGATACTTTTCAAAACCACTGTTGACAGATTAGCAGAAGTGAAATTAGACTTTGAAACCACTAAGACTGACTCTAAGCAAGAAGTTGGGGTTTTAACAGCTGCTAGAGGAACTTCAGTCGTGGCCTTATGGCTTCAAAGTCATAAGTCATGGTGGCTGATGGATATTTTAAAGATTTCTAATAAAGAAGTTGAAAGATTTTGTTCCTCACAAGGCGCCAAGCGGACTCTGTGTTGTTTACACAGGAAGTAAGCAAAGTTAGTTTGACTCCTGATGTGTTTTTCCATTGTTGATGACATTTTGAATTCACAGGATAAAAGCCAGCACCAGGAATAAAATATACTGATCACCAAAATGCACCAACATCAGTTACTGCAGATGGTTTTGTCATCAGTCCTCTTTGCAGTGTCCTTGAAAACATAATGTGTCAGTACATCATCTGTGAATTGGAAGCTGTTCTGAACTGAAAAGAAAAAAAAACCAAACCCTAGAAACCTTTTAGTTTGACTTTCCTGTAGTTATACTGTATTATGTTTATGATTTGGCCAGCTGACAAACTGCTTTTCTATTAGCCCAACAGGAAATGGATGCCGGCCAAACGGCGGGCCATTATTGCATTAAATTAAATCGGACTACATCAACAGAGTGGATGGCCGTAAAGTTGGCCGTAAGTGAACTGTGAGTCTGTGTATGTGCACGTTTATGTCATCCTGGGGATACTGAGCTGCAGACATCGTGGCTGAAATGCACCACAAAACCGCAAATCAAAGCCTTTGACTGGCAGTGAATTTCAACAGTGTGTAGTTTTGGGGTGGATTGTGTTTGGTTCACTGTTGCAACACAACACAGAAGAAAGAATTGGGACACTGTTCTATTTTCTCTCTATAAAAGAAGGAAAACTTTGAGACAAGTTGCACACTGCTCTGAAATGTAATTATTTTGGAGCAGTTGCTGTTAATGTGTCGCGTTTAAGTCTGGTTGTATGAGGTACTTATCTGCAGATCGTGTAGAACCTACAGAAGATGTCAGTCGGCATGCCCCCAGTTTGGAGAAGCAGGCTGGAGTACCGCCGGGGAAGTGTAGTGTCACGTATTCTTGTAGAACGGTTTGTATGATATCCTTTGAAAAATGTGTGTGTGTGTGTGTGTGTGTGTGTGTGTGAGAGTGGGAGGAAACTATCTGGATGAGACTGGACCTTTCCCTTTCAGAGGAAACAGCAGAATTTGATTTCCTTCCAATAAACAGCAGTTATGTTTGTTGTACTGCAGTCTCCATTTTTTAACTGCATCTGCTGCTCATGAATAAATGTAAATGCACATGTAAACCAGTGCACACGGTCCCTACTGTATGCTGTGTATGCAGAGCCCAACCACTGTGGCAAAATGAGTTTTTCCAATCATAGAAAAAGCCTCCATAAACCACTCGTAATTTAACATACATGTCTCAGCGACGTAACTCATAAATGCAGTGTAGCAGGTTGCATGCAGATCCCGCTGAGATGCACATGAAAGTGTAAATCATCAGCGTTTTGGTTCGACTCATCATCCCGGCAGCTTCGCCTGTTAACGAGGAGACTTCTAATGTTCACACAGTTCTCTCAGAGCTGCTTCATCACATCAGTAATGTTTCCATCTTTAAACTGCTGCTCATCTCAACAGACTCTCAGCCATCCAGTGGTGAAGCAAAACAATGTTCATAAGCACAGCCAGGCTGAGACATTATTATGGGATGGCACAGATCAGGGTCACTCACAGTGAGTTCATGTACACAATTAGAAATCAGATATTTAAGGCCTAAGAAACTCTTGATAGTCTGTGCGTGGACAGCTTTTAACTTTTTGAAACAAATGAGCCAAAATGGGCCAAAAGTGACCCCAGGAGTGCTGCAGCAATGTTTCCTCGCAAGAAACAAGAGTGACCCTAAAGGCAGGGTCACCTTATGGCAATGCCATTAGTCTGGAGGACTATGAGCAACAACTCCAAATTAGACAAGATATGTCATTTGTAACTGCCTTCCAAAACAACACACATAAATGTACATATAAATTGTCAGTGCCTTCCAAAACTGTTAGAAATCACAATCTGATCTGACACAAGGTTTGGTTTGGTTCAGGCACAAAGATGAATTAGTCATAGTAAGGGTTAAAGTTAAAATATCTCATTGGTTTTAAAGTGAGAGACTGACTGCAGTAATAGTTCTAAGAAACAAAAGCCAGTGTTTTGACCCAATCGTCCACACCAACCACCTCCTTCTGCAGACTTTCCTCCTTTGCTCCCGAGGAGCTAAATTGCTACGACCACTAGTGGGCTTTGTCACTCAAACATGAACATATTTGTCATTTCTGGCCATTTGCTCAAATATCTGATGCTGTTGTTTGCAATCTCACTTCTTGAATAGTGGTTCAGGGTTAAAAAAAAAAAGCCAATTAAAGGACCAAATATGAATTTAGAGGGCAAACTTCCTGCTCCACTAACACCCACTAACATCTGTCTTTTATATGTAACGAGCGAGGTGACAATTTGCATTCACATCTGGGACAAATGACTCTGCAGTAGTCACCGGTATTTATTGCCTCCAGCTCCAATCGGCAGTGATGGGAATACAACACGCGGGTGGACCATGGATGTGTTAAGAGAACTGGATTCTGCAGTGGAGGCGGAGCCCATGTTCAGTC
Organism: Epinephelus moara; assembly: GCF_006386435.1. Classification (NCBI taxonomy): domain Eukaryota; kingdom Metazoa; phylum Chordata; class Actinopteri; order Perciformes; family Serranidae; genus Epinephelus; species Epinephelus moara. The sequence goes on along the minus strand of NC_065526.1, from coordinate 4,382,882 downwards.
CTATGATAGTTGCTCAGTGGCACATGAAGCCAAACAAAGCTCTATTTCTGCAGTATGAAATTACCTGGATCATTATGGGGCTCAGACAGCAAGTGCATAAGGGATTTATGGCGGCTGAATGCGGCTGGGCGGCTAACTTCCACATGCTGAATGGCTTAAAAGAGCTGTGCGGAACTTTCCGTTTTCGTTGATTATAGCGCGACTCGACTGCAACCAGCAATTGCCGCATGCATTTGTTTTGGAGAGCGAGAGGAAAATCATAAATGCTCTGGTGTAGCTCTGAATTTCTTATAAACTGAGGACAACTGCCTGCTGTATATTTGTGTTCATGGTCACAGTCACAGATAATTTTGTGGCGTTTGTTGTAACGTTACTACAGCTAACGTTACATTTAGCTTGCTTATAACTTCCATGTCGTCATATATTGAAATGAAACAACGTCTAACAAGTTGTGGTATATTCTCTAAATAAAAACAAAATTACATACCTGTCGATTAGGAAAAGGGCCAACTCGGGATCAGTTTTAAAACCTTTCAAATCTCTCAGCTCTCTTCACTTGGTGAATGTCCGACCGAGGTTTACACGCGTTTGGGCTCGAGCCCTATCACTGTCCCGTTTAGCCTTCTTCTGTTCTTCTGTTCTTTTTCTTTTAGATGGTGCTCCTTCTTTGTCCGCCATGACATCGAAAGTACAACCAAGTCCTTATAAATACATCTGGTAAAACTGTTATGTGTTCAGCAATGTCAGTTGCGTACCACTTACTCAAAGAACACTCTCTGTAAACACGGCTCTTCTTCTTCTCTCAATTTATTGGTGGATCGCAAACAACTTCTAGGTGCATACCACCACCTACTGTACAAGAGACTACTCCCTACTACTTGTCATTTAGCCTGTTTCTTAAGTCCTATTCGTAAACACAGCTCTTTCTTCTTCTGTGGTTTAATGGCTGCGGGCCGCTACGGGCGTGCAGTCTTACTTCCGCCTCCAGGTGCCGTACTCTGGTTTGCTGACTTCCGCTGTGTCCGACCTGAGCCAGGCTACACTAAATAGCCATATAGAGAAAGGCTTTTTTTGTCGCTGTTGGGTTCAAATAAATATGCGGATCTTCAAGGGGGGGTGATACGAACTAGGGACAGTTTTATGAATGGTAAAAAAGTTCCGCACAGCTGCCTCAATAACAGTTTAATACTCTGCTAACCTGAATTGGTATGAAATAATTGTGTGGCTCTTCTAGACTTTCCAAATGTTACCAGACCAAAAAGATCAAATCCTCAAAGTGAAATGAGTCATGTCATGGGGGCTGTGATGCTCAAAAAAACATATCCACTGATTTACAGATGTCTTTTTACTAAGTCTATGGGAAAAAGTATTTTTTAGGGCCCAAAGGCATCTCCTGACAGAACTGGATGCTGTAATTCCACTTTTGGCCACTTTATAAAATTTGCCTTCGCTGGGGGCGCTAATTTTAGCCCCTTTTTTTGGCACGATGCAACGACAGGCTGCCGCAAAACACTGTCCAAGCAACACTTGAACATCGATCCAAATAAGTCTGCACCGCGAGAGAGAGAGAGAGAGAGAGAGAGAGAGAGAGAGAGAGAGAGAGAGAGAGAGAGAGAGAGAGAGACTGCTTAAGCAAGAGATATAAAAAAATAAATAAATAAAAAAAATAAACCACTGCATATACGCATTAATTTTGGTGGGAAAAGATGTAATTAAAAAAACTTAGACATCTAGAATACTCCATTTTAAGTGTATGTTGCTTACTGGGAGAGTATTAAACAGCAATAGCCTCTCATTGCATATCAGATATATGTGACATCCACTGATCCAGTGGGCCTCCTGTTTTAATGCAGCACAACTGCTGCTACTGAGCAGACAAATGATCCTCTGTTGCCGTGAAAGTAACGACTTTACCTGTTGAAAAATAGCTCCGCTGAGAAAGATGCATCACTTGTAAATGTGACATGAAGAGCTCATAAATGAAAAACAGAAGCGGGAGTGATGGGTGTGGAGAATGTCTCTGACTGAATCGAGGCAGAACGAGTAAAGGTGATGACAGAGATCTGAAATTCAAACAGTAAATTCTTATTTGTTGAACAGGCTTTTGGTTAGAATAGAAAGTTATTGCCTAGACAATGCTATTAACACTAAGCGAATATAAAGATTGATATGGATATGTGGCATTCCTCACCTCTGTATTTGTCTAAGATAAAGAGGAAGCCTCGTGCTCTCTGTGTTAGCTCTGACCTGTTTGCTCTCAAACACTGAACTTCCGTTCCATATGGATAAGTCACATATTTACCTATGAAGTTCATGTTGGTCCAAAGAGCTGCTCTGTGTCACCTCATCTTATCTTTTCATTGTGCTGTACGGGTCAATACAGGCGTCATTGTTAGTTCTCACATAATGGTGTTTGCCTTAGCCGCAGGTATAGAGCTGGACCGCCTCATGTACAATAGCTTGCTCGTCAGATCTACAGTCTGAAACAAGGTTCATTAACGACAAAATTCAAATGTGAGTGAAACTGACTTTAAAGTAAAGATTCAGGAGACAGAACAGATGATTTCCCTGCTTACTGTCTTCACTTTCTCTTTTTCCTCACTGGTTTGAACAGATTTAATAGAATGTGATTGGTTTGGAGGCTGGGTCTCTCCCACTGATGTCTGACATCTTCTTAATATGTCCAAAAGACTTAAAATGTGAACTTGATCAGACCGTTGGATGTCTCTTGGAGATGTGTGGTGTTGCTGAATGAAGATCTGAGAGCAGATTTTGTGCCCTAAATCAGGATTGGAAGTTGTTTTGTGCTTATTTATGTTTTTTTAATCCGTCCCTGTGCGCTCTCAAAGCTTGACCTCCAGCACAGTCAGTCTGTGGTGCTTGCTCTGTTGTTCTGTTCTTAATAAACAACATTTCCCAATCTGGTCTTTGAGTTTTAGGACTCATGGAAGGTTTTGTCTTGCACACCTAATTCAGATTTTATCTATATCTGTCTTGACTTTATACTCAAGGGCTCTGAGTTGCATTATTCTGGCTTGTTGTCGGTGCCTGGTTCTGCAGTGTTAGCTAATGTCGCTAGTCTACTTGGCATTGTAAACCATATGAAATGTGCATACGACCTGTCAGGCAGGGTGGAGTGATCACTCGGACAAAAGGGTACACTGCATTCATTAATGTCCTGTACTGTAGCGGAACGACTCCCTTAATGGCTCTATTTCCTACTGATGATGAAGACACTTATTCCAAGAGGGTTTGGACAAAATGGTCCAAATGGTGGGTAAATGAATATCAAATTTAACTTAAAGGTCCAGTGTGTACGATTTAGGGGGATTTAGTGGAATCTAGCCGTGAGGGTTGCAGATAGCAACCAGCTGAAACTTCTCCTGGTTAGAATCCCTTCACTGTCCATTGTCCAGGAGGTTTTTACCAGGAGCTGAATTATCTGCAGAGGCCTCTTTGTCACCAAAACAAATGGACCAGGTTACTAAAACCGGTAAAACCACTGAATAAAGTAGTTCAAACTTAGAAATCAGTGTTTCTCCAATGGCTTTTGGCGTGCCGGAGATGGCTGTTTGCCCAGCACATGTTGATGTGTGCTCCTTTTTTCTCTGATAACTTAAGATCCAGATGTTCGGGAGGTTTTTACCGGGAGCAGAATTACCCACAGAGGTCTCTTCCTCTCCAAACAAACAGACCAAGGCCCAATCCCAATACCCCCCCTTGCCCACTACCCCTTGGCCCTCGAAATGAAGCAACGAGGGGTAGGGGTTGAAATCTTTCCCTAGGAATTGGGACACCACTCACTACGTCACCGCGTCGGTTACGTTCACGCATACGTAACTATTTTAAACAGGAAGCTGCGAGCCATCTACATTTCCAACCGGCATCTACAATGGAGTCTCATTCATCCTACTGATTGCGTTTGCCGCATTCATCATGCTTCGTTAGATGAACAACAGACAACAGGGGACTTCTGCTAGCTAGCTAACCAGCTAACATTACGAGGCAGCATAGTTATACTAGCTGGCGTGTTATCGTAATGTGAAAAATCCAACAATTTTGCAGAACAGGACAGATGACAGATGCCAGAGAGTGCGAGCTAGCTAGCTAGCTAACAAGCAACCTGACGACGGTAACGTTAGCAATGTATGAACTTTTTCCCCGTCTCTTGCTCAGTGGTAGCCATGGCGACGTCTACCCCTCGCTGGCAAGTCAGCATCTGAAATCCCTCGCTCCGAAGGGCTAGTTTCATACCCACTACCCCTCGTTATGCCCCCTACCCCTACACGCAAAAAGGAATTGGGACACCACTACCCCTTGTGGGAACGCGCAAATGTAGGGGTAGGGCCAAGGGGTAGGGCTAAGGGGGGGTGTTGGGATGGGCCCCAAGTCTGCTTACTGTGCTTCCAGTAGCTCCAGAAAAGCATTCATTTTGATGATCAATTTATCTTTCGCTTTTTCTAAGTAAAAATGCTTGAAAAAATAATAATAAAAAAAAAAATTCCAGCTTCTCAAACGTGAATATTTGCTCATTTTGTCACTCTTCTTTGATAGGAAACTGAATTTTTTTCAGGTTTAGACTGTTGGTTGGACCAAGGGAGCTTTTGAAAATGTCACTATGGGCTTTGGGAAAATGCAATGGGCATTTTTATAGAGCAGACAATTACATTAAAACGAGCAGTACACACTTCAATGGGCTGAAGCATCATTTCAGTTTGAGCTAAACACTGAAATGTGTTTTTTCTACATGAAGATTGCGGATTTGTGAATTTTTTGGTCCTCTACATCCGAGATTGGACTCATGCTTGTCAGCCAACACAACAGCAGTTGTGAAGAGAGGAAAACATAAGTAGAACCAAACAGCTTTCTGCATCTGTGCACCGTCAGGATACAATCAGGACAGACTCCCCAAACTGAAACTTGTTACAGGCTTTTATCGGAGCTTAGCTCAGAAAGCTCTACTTCTACTCTCTGCAATCAGCATGATCTGGATCAGGTGTGAGAGGAGGTGCACCAAACACACACACCTGAACTCTTGACTTGAAATCACAAAGTCTGAACTCTATATGTGTTTTTTATTGATCCATATGAACACCTAGAGTGTCTGTCACTGCCACATCCATCAGGGATGTGTTTAAAGTTCAGCAGCAGGTCCATGTGTGGTATTCATGCCATTCACAAAGACTTTAAAAGTCAATGTGTCACTCTGCATATTTTTGAGGATGCACTAAAGATCCTCTGTCACCACTTCACTCCTCACAGCTCGCTTAACTGTTAAATCAAGTTACATTTAGCATGTTTTGATGTTTAAAAGAGGCTGACGGGTCACTGAAATTCACATTATGTAAATTGTGGATTTGGATTTGCTCTATAGACCTACATGACACTTTAAATAATGATTTGGATCTAAAGGCTACTTTAAAGTAAGACAGAGAAACAAGATAAACTTTATTAATCCCACACTGATGAGATGCACTCGTTACAGCAGCTCAAGAGTGAAAGCAAAGGCAAAAGGTGACTTCAGTGATAAATAAAACTGAAAAGGAGATATTTTTATTTTTAAAAGACTCATTTCGAAGTGCAGACCCATTTGTTTGCTCTGTCCTGGTTCCACTATGTGTACTCAACTGCTTCTTCCTTGTGATAAAGTCAGGAGGGTTTAGTTAGCAGTTTTTTCTCCACCATCAGGGTATTTAAAATGTCAAAGTGCCACAGCTGTATTTAGGAATAGACCAAGTAAGCATCAGCAAAAACCAAATGAGATTTCAACTCCTACAGTTTGGGAGGAAAACTTTTTAATGTGCAATATGCAGCGGAATAATTAGAAACTAAGATACTGAGGAACCTTTCCCGAATTTAAATCAACTGTCAGACCTTCTGTCCTGTCCATGCGGTTTGATTGAGTCTGTATTTGTCTTTGTTCTATAATTTTCTATTGATTGATTTCATGAACAAAAAGCTCTGCTCAAATGTTCTGTGATCTAAATTAGCTGTTAACCAGTCAACGTATCCTCATGCAACAGTTCGTATGATATCCTACAAATCAGCGCTCCACAAATGACGTTACGCCGCTTAACGTAAAGTTCAAAATTGACGTAAAGCTACAGAGGTTAGGAGAGTAAAGTTAGGTTTAGGAGATGACTCGTGGTGAGGACGTGTCTTAAATTGACTCAAAGTTCACACAGGTCACAACACCAGTCTCCTGGGGAAAGGCCCACAAAAAAGCTTTGTGTTTTGCGACCAATCCACTGCCCCAACCTGCCTCCTCACTGGCCTTCCCAAATATGTGGGTTATGCACAAATTACTGGCTCATGATTTTATGGATATGTACGAATTTTGGTGCATTACTTTTTTTAGCACTGTACTATTATGCTACGTTCATGTGCTTGTCTGAAAGACCTCATTCTCCAGTTGACATGTGAAGCAGTTTTATGTTCATGGCACAATGATGAAAATAAAAACATGCTGCAGAAAATGTGGCTTCAGTTTAGGCTTGTTCACCTGTGGTCATAGTTTGTGTTCTGCCATGTAGTCGTTCATGTTAGTTCAGTCCTGTCTGCCTCTAATTGTCTGAGCCAGTTTTGCATTATTGTTGTTTGTTGTAGCATCCCTAGATCATTGAAAAAAAATGTTAATGTACAAAAATTTAATTTAAAGTCCACATGAAATGAAAGATACATTTTCCCAGTTTTAATTCTAGGTCCCTGTGCTAGTTATAGATCTCTTGTTACAGTCCAAATATAAGTCAGAAAACAAGTTTTCTGATTTATTTATTGACTTAAAACAAGTATTTTAAATCAAAAAAACAGATGAAACAGTTCCAAATGTTCAATGACTCATCCTGATCTCAGTGGCGTTCACAAAAGTTCATCCAATCAAATGAGACCGGTCATGGGAGTCGCGTCTTTAACTGCCAAAACACAAGGTCAGGCGCTGGGTGCTACTCTTGTGCCTTTTCTGTGCCGGCTTTCAAGAGCATGGCAGCAGGTTGCATGTGAGGTTGCTAAGCGACCTCAACAAGCACCCTATCAGAGCCTATTTACCTGATCTTCTTAGATCTTCTTCCAGGCGCTGTTGTGTGTAGGCCTATCGTCCATGGGACAGATGTAAAGCTCCAGCAGTCCTGCGTTAAAATGACCATCTTTCCCATATTTATCACAGACTGATATGTATGGATGAAGTAAAAGATAATTGTCGGCTGTAATTGGTTGGTCTTCCTCACATAACATGAGCTGCTCACTGCTGCGTTCCAAAAGTTGGAGAAGTTTGTGCTTGCCTGCCATGTGTCTACATTCAACATTTGAGGATGCAAAAAACACGGCATGTGTACGGCCCCTTATAAAACCACACTTCAACATTTGTGTGTTGTAGTAGCTAACAGGGCAATAAACAGAGAGATAGGAAGAGACGTGTGATTGGATGTCAGTGGGCAAAATCTTTGTTTCCATTTCCAAAACATTGTGGCAGAGGTCTAATTCATTCATTCATCTCTCTCTCGTCCTTCTGTGTGTGGAGCCAACAGTCCGCTCCACTGTAGCTTTGTAGCGCGATAAACTCTAAGCCAGTCCATTTTTACCGATCCAATCAAATGCAAGGGATTGGATCTAAATGCCTCTTGTAACTGTACACCGCTCAATTATTCTATTTCACCGTGAAATACACAGAAGCTAAAGATGCTCTAACTTCTGTTTCACAAGGTTCACCGTGTTGCAGTCAACAGTTCAGTCTGTAGCTCCATCAGATTCAACTCCAACAACAGGTTGCGACAGCTATTAGACTTCATTAGATTTGCGTCATGTCCCAGAGGACCTGCTGGGCGAGTCGGATCATGCCCCTTCACACAGGCTCTCACTGGGATACAGACTAAAGTTCAGCCCCTGTGGATCTTAGAGCTAACAGCACATAATGAAGGCTGATCCACCTGAGGCTCTTTTACTGAACGAGTGATGAGTCTCCAGCTCTAGTCGTGATGGCGTTCATCGATAATGCCAGCTGTGAGTTATTTATTACTTCATAATGAATTCCAAACAGAGAGGACACACAAGTATTGATTCAGAAATCATCATTCAGAAGTCGAGGTGAGAAATAACACAGAGCGTCTCTGTGTCTGGCTGCTCAGACAGAGCTGTCTGGTCCAGGCTGCAGTTTCCAGCAGAGGCGGCAGGTTTGGGACCATGTAAATACTAAACAGGCCTTGGGGTTCATGGCGAGCTGCTGCCTTCGTCCCTGAGTCTCTTATCTGCTTGAGAAAACAGAGCAGAGGCAGCGGACACATCTTACAAGTCTGATCAGTCACATTAACCCTTCTTTTTACCTAAACCCAGCTACGTGTGTGTGTTGACAAAACGTAATCACGTGCATTTGTTGTTGAAGGATAAAAATGTCAAATCGCGGTTTTGTTCTGATGTAGTGCTTTTATTTTGAAAGAGACTATATGCAAACTTCACATTTCCAGTGCAAACAGAGGTATATTTTGAAAACAGATGATGCATGTAACAGAATGTCAACAACCAATGCACGTCATATCTTGATGTGGAAAGTCTGTGACCAAATGTCAATACGTGATGAGGTCGGAGTGAGAATGTGTTGGAACTTGAGTCCATTTTTTAGCTTCAATACTTTTCTTTAGCTTAGTCAAAGCCACTTTTTGTGGACTTTGAGTATCTGATTATGGCGCCATACAGTGGGGGATTAAAAGTAAAAGACATTGTGGCTGACAAAGATAACACAGTTTGCTAAACATGGCACCAAAATTTCAACAAAATGAAATGTTTCATGCTCAAATTTTCTTTTCAGAAGACATCCAGATCTCTTTTTAAATACAGGTCCCCCCAGATATTAAAAAAATCCTACACCCTTGCATAATATAAATGACATATATTTGTGTAATCGATTGTGGTGGGCTGGCCCTGATCCTTATACATAATTTAGTCCAACACAGGACACCAAATTTCTTTATAAGAATACTGAATTTTCTTTGTCAAATACTTTTTAAAACCAGTCATTCGAGGTGAAAAACTTCCCACAGAAAACCAACTGACACGACCCAGTTACATCAGCTGCTGCTGATTGGCAAATGCCTGTAGCGCAGTGAATTGTGGGTATTTTGCTGAAGCTTTGATGGCACCTGTTCGATCACTTAACAGCGCCTGAAAGTCTGACCTGGATGTGTCAGACAGCAGGAAAATCTTTTGAACATTTCACAGGAGAAACAAGGCCAGAGGCTTCGCTCCGTTTCACAATAAATCAAAACGGAATGACAAAGTGTTACAGGTTGGTGAGCACAGACGAGAAATGCTCTTTATTACCAGTACAACAGGACGAAGAGTTTTTAGAGTCAACAAAGAGGAAATGTCAGAAACATCAGAAACTGAAAACTTACCTCATTAATTAATCAGACAGGCTTTATTTTCAGCTCGGATGTGTTTACATTTCATCTTTTTCTGAGACGTTTTCCAACAAATTATGGAGTTTTCATCTGTCCTGGCACTCCTGACATCACAGCGGGAAATCTGACAATTGCTTGAACATTAACCTGAAACAGACTACATTTTAAATCTTTGTTATTCAGATCTTTTCTCAACCCAGTTTCAAATACCGACACTTGGTCAATGGCTGACTTGACAACTGCCTTAATAAAGTGAACAAGAAAGTACCACATAGAGCAGGAGGTGGATGGGTCAAACTAACTCTGGACTTTCACCCAGAAGACCACTGTTTGTGTCCTGTTTGAGACCAAAAGTCAATCGAGTTATTTTAATAACAACATAATGTGCTAGTTTGTGTAGCATACTATGCCAGTGATGTATGTCACATGACATTACATTATGTTCGTAACAAACAGACGTAAGGGCCACTGAACAAGCACCGGTATTTGACGAGGTGGGAGTGAGAATGTGTCTACATTATTCGAAATTGCATAGACGTTTCAGTATCACCAAGTTTGAGCTCAGATTACTTTCACATACGCGATGCTAGTGCCCACTCAGAGACACAGAAAAATGCTATTATGGTCTCATTAGTGTTTGGCTTTTTCACAGTTAGAGGGAATACTGGTAGAAGGAAGTCCTCCAAACTAAACAGTGACATAGGTTGTCTGTCATTGCCTTCTGGAACGACACATACTGCGCTTTCTGATCGTCCGCCCAATTCAGCAGGACAACACCTACAGTGCGTCCAGAACATCTCACGCTTATGTTAAGTTACATTTGTACATTATTACTTGGTGAGTACTCTGTGTTTCGACAAACCTGTGGTTAATGTGTGGTTAGATTTAGGCACAAAATATGGTTAGGGAAAAAAAATCATATTTTGGCTTAAAATGACCAACTAACAGGTCACTCGTCGTTTGGTGGCTAAAAAAATTTCTGCGAAAATTTCTACTCAAATACTAAGTCACCTTAGAAACACTGATATGATACGTATGAAGTCTTTACAGAAATGCACAGTGCTAACAGCGGCCTCCTTTGTTCAAGTCACATGTCCTGCAGCACTAATAACAACATCACAATACTTATGCCTTTGTTTCTGATAGAAAACAATCATGACGTCAGTAGAGGTCCATGTTTAGGAGAACGTAAACATAGGTCATTTGCTTCTGTCGCTGACTAATGTTGTATAATATAAAATAACCAATGAATGCCACAAGGGGGACTAATGCTGTTGTCAGGTTGTTGTGCCAGAACCAAAGAGGAGTAGTAAGAACAATGGCGAGTGCTATGGATATCTATTGAGGCTAAATCAACATTTCGTCTCGATATTGCGTCTTAAAGCCCCGGCAAAACAGTTATCTTGGCATGGCTACGCATCAGTGTGGACTTAAAATGATGTTAGATTAATGCAGACGTGGCTCTCTGGTTGTGGTTAGGAAAATTGTATCCGCTTCCCTATGTTAATCAGCTAAAATGGATGCAGTGTCACACTGACTTTAGAAAAGGAATGTGGACAATTCTGTCTGATACCAGTCAAGATAACACGTGCATCTGATTGGCTCACAGGTGTCCATTTAAACTGCCTATCAGGAGGTTTGAGTCTCATCTCTGGAGGTAACTATGGAAACAGTATTGATGCACCAACATTTCTCCGATGACACTCAGATGATAAATGACGGTAAACAAAAACTAATGAAAATGAATGACAATGTACAGTAAACACAACCTCATTTCTACTGTGGAACTGCGTATTGCTGAAAACTTCTGCCTTTTCTCCTTAAAGAATAATTCAAAATGTACTTTGAGGAAAAAAGTAACCACTCAAACTGCTCATTCCAAGGTCAAAAATGAATTTCCTCACTCATTTAAAAAGCAGTTTTGTTTCAGGAATCTACAGAAATGGGACACGCAGAGCATTTGTGGTGAATGGCTTTCGATCCAGACAAACTTTCTGCCAGCTTTGCAGACATGGAGGTCATGTGAGCGTCTGAGGAGGAGAGGATTTTGCAGAGTGAAATGCCACTGACTCCACAGAGATGGACGTAATCTGTTTCACTTCTCTGTTTTGTTTTGTCTGCCGTCGGTTTCCTCTGCAGCCAACAAAGCGTTGGGCACGATTTTGTATTCAGTAATAAACGTCTCAGTAAAAAGCGTCTCAGAGCGCCTCGCTGGCTTTCATCTCCGCTGAGTGCGTCCTCTGACTCGTAAGCAGCAGCTGAACACACAGCGGCTCTCTGTGGTCGCACCGCGCTGATCAATAACCATTTCCAGCCCAGGAGTTTTCTCAAGCTCTGTCAATTTGAGGATTGATCCTCTAAACACCAATGAAAGTGTGTGTGTGTGTGTGTGTGTGTTCATTTATGCCTTTGTATGTGTGTTTGAATGCACATGGATGTGTGTTTGAATGCACATGGTTGTGTGTGTGTGTGTGTGTGTGTGTGTGTGTGTGTGTGTGTGTGTGTGTATGTGTGTGTGTATGTGGAGCCTGAGGCCAGAATAAGCAGTGGGCAGTCTGTTTGTGCTCTGGGTAATTAGACTGCTCTCCAGAACAAAGTGATGACTTTGTTTAGATCACTTCCTGCTTCAGTATAAAATCCAATACAAGTTACCAGATACACAGTTTAAAAACAAAACAAAGTATTGCTTGACCAAATTAATACTGACACAGAAATAAAACTTTGTGATAAAACACTTTGCCACGGTAGCAAATCTGTTGCACCTTCTTTGTGCCAGTTATTAAGGTTAAAAACAAGCAAAAATAAAAATAAAAACGTTGGATAATGATCCCAAAATTCCAATGTCAGTGTGACACTGCAACTTTTGTTTGTTTTTGCAAGAAACCCTCATATATGAAGCATTCTTTTGATAGTTTGGCCATTTTCAGCCACATTAGCAACTACGTCAATCCGCCAGTAACAGCTCTCACCAACTATTGGATGGATTGTACGCAAGTCATTTCATGTTATGGTTTCTACAGGACTGATTGTAATGACTGGTGATCCCCTTAGCACCATCATCAGGATAAAATCTCAGTTTGATATATGAGCAAATGCTAAACATTTCCATCAGCCTCAGATATACTCTGCATTTAAGGCTAAGTAGTAGAGATGCACCAATTTATCGGCTGCACAACGGTATTGGCCGATATTTTCCTTGTTGACTGCCATCGGCTGATCACTAATTAAGGTAGCATTCACTGATGGCAGTGGTCGATGTGTTTCTGTTGTGTCACATCAATTTTGTGCAGGCTTTAAAGCAGGACTCAAGACTGATCATGTCACGGATACACTAAGCATCATATCGACACATCAGGGGACGCACTTGTTTCCCTGATAATGCAACATTTTGAACACAGATCCATGTTGACATCATCAGCAGTAGAGCTAGTTAACATTAGCTGTTAGCAGCATGGCGGGAACTAACTGCAGAAGGACGTTGCATTGAGTTACATTATGATGCGTTCAAGCTCTATTCAGTAAAACTCAGTATTAGGCCAAGGTGAATTATAACGTTCTCTTGTTGTCTTCAAATGTAAAATATACACATATATATATATATATACACACACACATACATACATATATATATATATATATATATATATCCAGCCCAGGAGTTTTCTCAAGCCAATATGCTCAACTATAGTGGTAAACACCGTAAACATAACCTGCCGCCAAAATTAGCATTTAGCTTAAAGCACCATTGCACTTGAGTACAGCCTCACAGAGTCACAAGCATGACTGCAGACTCTAATGCTAACAATATGAATATTTTTATTGATTTTTTTTTTTTTTACTCTGATCACTGATTCATTCATTCATTTTACAAAATAAGCAACCAAAATTAAACGAGATGTTTTGTGGGACGTTAGCTTCTAACTTTCATCCAGCAGTTTCCCGCCAAATCTGACTTTTAGGTCCAGTTTGGCAGAAATCTCCTGGATTCCTTCGTGACGTCAAACAGGACCTGTTTGTGCTCTGCAAAAATATTCACTCCAGTTTGAACTTTATCAGTTCAAATTGATATTAGCTAATTGTATTCCTTGAAACAGAAAGGCAGCGATATAATTTTGAGATACAAATTTCTATATGTGGCAACAAACACGCTGATTCTCGTGTTAAACCTGAGCTACACGTAGATGATATTAGCTTCACACAGCTGGAAGCCACTGTAGACTGAAAGTGTTTACTGTTGGACAGAAATAGCTGTAGCCGGCAGTCCTGCTGCTGCTAGCTTTGACACGGGGGACCAGTACTGACTTTTACTGATGGTACTCTTTGTGCCTGCTGCTGTATCCTGAAATGCACCAGCAGCTCTATGTTTTCAGGCTGGAATAAAAGTGTAGAATATGTGGTGGGAATGGTGGAAGAGAATACTTTTGCATCATCCTTGGCTCTGATGTCGTAAGGCTTGCCAAGGTTCGGAGCACTGCGTTTTTAAAATAGCACACTGCTGTGGGAAAATCATTCCAGCACAATGTGAGTATCTCGCCTCCTGAAAAACATCGTCATGGACTCCAATCTGTCATTTCAGCGAGTTGAATATTTGAATTCGGCCTCCGCTGACTGTGAGCCCCCAACTCCCAGCATCCTCTGCTCCCCACTGTTTCTTCCAACTCAGTGCAGAGAGCAGGCGTGGAGGATTTTTTTTGTTGCGTGTGTGTGTGTGTCTGTGTGTGTGATTGGGCCAAATTTTCTGCTCCAGTTTTCCAGGCTGTCCGCTCAGCCCCCTGCACTCGCCTGCTGCAGTTTGGTGAAACAGACTCATCTTAAATCAGCCAGCTGTATGGCAGCAGGAGGAAGTGTTCAGGCCTGTGTTATAAATTATAGCGTTGCATTCATGTTGGGAGCACACAGGGCAGTTAGCTCACTGACATACTTCACTGTATTAATACACATATCACTGGGCTGAGATAGTTTTGAGTGATATATTCTCACAATTATTTATGTAGCAATTTTACAACACACCTTACAAAAAGCCCAATCGATCAAGGAGGGTTTCTTCTGGGATAGTTTTGCGTAGACAAACCCATCTCCACAGCGCTGTACGTGTCAGTGCTAGAGAAAGGTCTGGAAGCACCTTGTTATCATTCTGCTATAGGGGAAAACGCTCTGGTTTGTTTTTGTTTCTTTAAACCAATCACAATCGTCCTGGGTGGTGCTAAGCCCAGGATGCAGTGACGATGCTCTTGCAAAATAATGTAGGGGGAACACACACAGTGACAGGGCTAACTGTTAGCATCAAGTGGATATGCTACAGTTACTGACAGGTTTAACGACAGAGTGGAGCCATTTCAGTGTTGGTGTAAGTTTGTTGGGATCGTTTAACGTCTCAGTGTCGGATGTTAGCACTGCTGCGGTGTTAGCTCATGCTAAATGGGCAAAATCGCCAGGAGGAGAGCGGCTACGTTGACAGGGACAACAGAAAGTTTGCTGATCTGGCAGGCAGTCGGTCTGGGATCAGACCCCAGCGCAAAAAGGATTGAATTTTGGTGTCGTTTGACTGGAGACATTTTGAAAGATGTGGCAAATCAACTCAGAAAACAGAGGAACATCGGTCATGAGAGTCCTGCGGGATGGAGTCTGGGCTTTTCCAAGGCATGTTCACAAGTTGTTTTATTCGTTGTAGATCTTCACATCAATTCACTGAAAGAACAATTCGGGCAAGCAGTATTGCAGAAATCCTAAAGTTGTTAGCTCGGAGGTTGTTGTTTCCCAAAGTGAAGAGGATTTTGAAACCAGCAAAATGCAGGTAGCAGAATAGTCCACAGTCCACATCTGGTCAGTCAGACTTGTACTGGAACCAATAGCCCCTTTTACACCGCCAGAATTTCCGCAAATGTTGGGCCATTTTGCTGGCAAGCAGTGAGCATTTAGACACACAGAGCTGAGGTGCCAATTTTCCACCACGTAGGGGTAAAATATTGGTGAAACCTTTTTGGTTTAAAAAGAACGAGGCGCCCTTCCGCCACGGGAGGGGCTGTTGATGACTTGTGGGAGGAGCTGTTGATGACGCCGCACGTGTGACCCACTGACAGTGGATAAACAGGAATGAGCAGCTAGTAGCAAGAGGGAAACGCAAACCTGACAGACACTGNTTTTGTTTTTATACTGCCAATGCTGAAAAAAGACTGATTGGGCTTTCCTGCAAATTTGCACAACTCCTGTTTAAAAAGGAGTATTATGCCATAACAGTCAGTGCAGACTGTATGCTGCTTCCTGAAGACTTGTTGTCACAGTGAGGTGTCCAGGTTTGGTGCATATAGAGCCCAAAATCAAAAAAATATAACCTTGACCAACATATTTTGTAACCTGGGCTGTAAGCTGAAATGCTTTGCAGATGAATACATACTGTAGCTCCAGCCTGCAACCCCCCCCCCAAAACCACACAATGTCATTTTTATATTCATGTTTGTGCACAGGCACACGTTTGCTGTTTCCGCCTGCTTCCAGTATTTATGCTAAGCTAACATCAGAGCATGATTGGTAATCACAGGGTCGGCTGTAGAACAAATGAGACAATGCGGAAACAGGTTTACAAGTTTCCCTGACGTGTGATTACAATACAGATAAAAACTCCATGTTCCATGTGCATTTTAATATTTTTCGTAACCCTGAATTTTGATCAAGGGTTATGCAGCCTGTAGTAAAACATGCATTTAGGCAAATATTTGTGTTACAGAGCATCTTTGTCCAAATGTGCTCCTTTAAATGCATCTTCTGTAGGTATGCATGCTTTAAAACATCCATGTGAAGTTTTGGAGTTGTGTCGGGGTCTGAAGCAGAGAGCTGCAGCAGCTGAAGCAGTCTGTGGTGCGGCTGCAGATCGGTTCAGTAACACTGTGATAACGCAGAGCTGTTTTAAAATGGAGGTCAGTGTGACACAGGAGGTGGAACTGTGTTGTCGCCCCAGGCTGGATTCAAAATGGAATACTATGTCTGTCTGTGTCCTGTGAAAACCATGTTCCTCCTCCAAATGTCAACTTTTAGGAACAAAGAACGAGTGCCGCTAATGCCAAGTGATGCTTTTTTGATTTTTTTGTCGTTCTGGCCAAGTTTATTTTTACAGGCCAGTATCACATACAGTGTGTCAGTGGGTTTACAGCTCCTGAATGAGCCCACGCTATTTAGTGTTTTCAAAGACGATGGGTTTCCCTTTTGGTGCTGTTTCTTTTTACACAGAAATATAATTATGCTTTTCCTTATTTAGTCACATATTTAATGTTCCAGTGTCAGATGTTTGTTTCAAATGTGGCCCAAGTTTCAAATAATGAGGTAAACGTATATAAAAGTAATTCCTGTGAGGAAAATAACTCAGACTCATGTCAGCTTATGACTCCATCTGCTTCACTACTGCAAGTGTTTATGTTACATACACTGCTACATGTAGCTACATGCTAACATCAGGTAAACTTGGTGATTTTTCACAGTACAAAGTGCAGCTCATTTCCCCGCTGTAGTGATGGTGCAGAGACAGCGAGATACAGAAAACGTGGAAACACTGATGCTAAAGCTGAGCGTTTCAGACAGAGGGCTCATACCCTGTGTCCCTGCACAGAGAGTATGAAAAAAAAAAGTGTTTTTGACTGATAAAGCATGTAAACATGCCCCCAGTAGAAACCCAAAACCATGATCCACACTGGTCTTGGCTGTAGCTGCTGCAGTGAGCATGGCAGTTTTAGTGGTTTAGTAGTGGGAGAAGTCAAGAGGTGTGCTGAAGCTTAGCTGAAGCTGCGGTCTGCAAGTTATGGAACATAACAATAAGGTCCCAAATAAAATAACCGGAATGCATTCTTTAAAGCCAAGAATGTTCACTTTGCTCATTGATTCGATGCACAGGCGAGAAACTAAACGCAGGAAGAAGGTCCAATCTGCTGAAATATCAAAAAGGAAACATACCTTCCTGGCTGCTAGTCTAGGTCAGACCTTTATTAATTCTCCAGCTAGCTGCTAACAACTGTTGATTTTGCTCATATGCATCCCAGTATGCACAGTGCACCTGTCTATGGGAGCAGTTTAACTTCAACCTGCGGCGCATGTCTCGTAGTTGTGGCAGAGCGAGGTCAGATCATAGGCCCACCACAAACACACCAGTGCATGTGCGGTAAGAAGACAATCTGAACTCCAGCAGGGAGAAAATTCACGAGCCCATGTGGCGATCACATCTTCAGTCAGTTGACTAGTGTGGGTGGTCATGCTCTCTGCAGTCTTGTTCACACGACCATCACCTGTAGATTATTTTCCATGTTTTCTGCACACAAAATGGCCGCGAACAAAAACTCCCATCAGTAAACCCTTGCTGACATGATCTTTATTAACGCCTCTATATCTGGTTCTCCCATCCTGAAACCAAACTGTAGTGCTCCTGCAGCTCCTCCTGCTTTCTGCTGTCAAGTTGATTTTCCATTGGACATGGAAGGGTAGTGAGTGCGTCCTAGCAGGACGGGGAGTCGGCTGGTGACAGCTTTAACCTTTAACGTGTCATCTTGGATGGCAGGGACACAGAACCTGCCAGGCCAAGCTCACCACTGCTCCGAGGCCAGGGACTTACTGAGACCCCAGGACCTCATGGAGGACTCCATCTGCCTGACCACAGAGAACAGGAGACAGGGATTACAATCTGACCGGCAAAAAATGGTCAACGGAAATCAGAGATCATACAAAGAGAGAGAAGAATACAATGTCTGGGTGCTATTTACACAGGCCTCTTCAGTCTGGACAAAACTAATGTGTGTCAGGACAAAGAAGAGCTCCATCATATCACAGTATGTGCTAGAAAAATTAAAAACCAAATACATTCAGGCAAAGATGGGACCACGTCATTGTTTTTCAAGTCACAAGTAAGTCACCATGTAGTTTTGTACGCAGACTTTTGGTATCAATTTTTCCAACTGGTGCTCAAAACATGAGCTTAGTTCAAAGTTCAAGTTTAGCTCAGTCAGCTGTCTCAGACTCTCAACATCCCTCCATGTTGAGTTTCAGATGCTCCCATGAGGGCGGACGTTTAGCCTCCCAAAATGCAGCACATAGCGTTACAGATTGTCTTTGTCCGGTCTGCTTTTACTAATCTTCACAAGCACTGACCCTTAATGTCCATGATTTACCCGTGTGTGTGTGTGTGTGTGTGTGTGTGTCTGTGTGTCTGTGTGTGTCTGTGTGTGATACCGGATGCTGTGTGTTATGTATTTGTCTGTTTTGTTGTACTCATGACTTCTTTCTGTATCTCAAATTACCTCTCCGGGAGATTAAAGTTTTACCTCACCTTACATTTACCTTAGTTCGTGATGGTTCTCTCCTGCCACTTAATTGGATGCTGTTGGATTGAATTGAGTGTTGAATGAATGAACATGGAATGAATAGCATTAATGTTAGTGGTGTACCTGATAGACAACAGACTTTTTAGTTTCTGAGTTTGGGTGAAGAAATCAAGTATTTAAGTCAAAAGGTTCAGGTCACAAGTCATTGGTACCAAGGTCCAAGTCAAGTTTTAAGTCCCTTTTGATTTTCCCAAGGCCAGTCTAAAATATTTAAATTTGTGATTTAGTCCAACTCGAGTCCAAGTCAAGTGACTCGAGTCTGCACCTCTGCATTCAGGGTTTAACTTTGTTAAATAAAATTCTACAATTTTAATCAATTCAGTTTCAGATTTGGAGTTAACTACTACTGAACTTTTTCTTTCAGTACTACATACTGCATTGAGTTATATTGATCTTAAGAAAAGTCTTCTTTATTAGGCAGATTTATTTGTATAGCACATTTCATACACCAGGGCAATTCAAAGTGCTTTACAGAGCAATAAAGTATAAAACGTAATAAATAGATTTACAATAAAAGAGTGAAGAGAAAAAATATATAAAAGTTAAAACTAAACGATTTACAATTTAAAAAATAATACCATTAAAAATAGCAAAAGTGCAGAGATAAAATAAAAAGTTTAGAAATAAGTTTGCAGTCATTACGGGTTGGGCTAGGCAGTGTAAAAAATGAATGTTTTTAGTTTTGACTTAAAAAATTGGTCAGATTAGTAATCAATTATTAATTAATAAATAAATAATAAAATAAATTGATAAGAGCGCAAAAATGCAAAAATATTGAGCGACTACGAGCGACACCGATCACAGATACTCAAATGACACATTGTTATTATGACACACTGATTATTGCAGGTTTAAACATAAATAACACATACACATTTGTATAATTGTAAAGAAAGAAGGTTCCAGCTGAGAGAAAGATAGCGAAGGCACATCCACAGACTGAAACAGAAAGAAAAATAATCCCAGGAGAGAGAGAATCGAATTTAGACACGTCAAAGAAAATACAACAAAAGACAGAGTGGCTGCAGAGAACGGAGAAGAAGCAATTTGGAGCATTGAAATTACACACCCAGGACAGAAAACACTGCAGGTGAAGCAGACGAGACTGAAGACATGGACAGGAGGGAGGCCGGAGTGATGATGGAGGGATGATTGCAGAGAGAAGAAAGTGTGAGGCGGGTAGTCGGGGAAAAGAGAGCAAAGCCGAGCAGTGGCGTTGGTGTGTGGGCGTGACAGATGAGTCGCCAGAGAGAGAGAGAGTTTGAGAAGAAATCTGAGGAGAAGTCAGCCATCTGTTCCTGCAGAGAGTCCTGCTCATCTTAAACCACTTTGCCACCTTACGACTCGATAGACAGGAATTTGATTGTCGATTAATAATGTTTTATAAATACTTCTTTACTGAACGCCGCTGTTGGGTGATCAATCATGTGTTTTGTGAACTCAGCAGCTTGGCGGGTTGAGGGATTGGAGAGTCGGTGGGTAGGGGAGGCAACTGCTGAATGCAGTGGAAAAAATAGGAGGAAAAAGTGCAGGTGGTGTTAATCTTGTGCACTCTCAGGGAAAATAAATGGACCTTAGAAAGATGCATTGAGTTTTCACTGAGGTCTGTAAAGATTGCATTTAAAAACAGGGTGAGTGCAGATTCTTAAACGAGTCTCAGTAGTGTGTAAAAATTGTCTGATAATGCGACTCATTATACTGCCCAGTCTCCCCTCCCTAAATCACAGAATAGGTCATTTAGAAGTGCCTTAAAAGAAACAATGCAATGTGATCTCACAGAAATATGTCGCACTGGTATCCTTGCCAAAAAGCCTATGGGATTTTCCCATTGGATTCTGTGTTACTGCCGAAAATAAGCTCTGTGGCAAACAAACATTTATAATACTTGCATGTTTGTTCAGAAGGATAATCTTCACTAATGAACACTAGTTTAATGATTTTGAAGCCTAAATGCAATCACCAGCAATAACAAGCTAACGTTAGGCTATAAACACACCACACTACTGTCTCATGAAATAATGTCATCACTATAACACGACTGTAAAGCCGTGTTATAGTGATGAAGTTCTGTAGTTTCATTTAGCCACTTGTTAGCAACCAGCTTTTTTAAGACATGTAGAAGCTTCAAAGTTCATGAGTTGGGTATTGGGTAACGTAAAAGTTTCTGCTGCTGTCAAGTACCGCCGCTTTGTCAGTGGACCTACACGTCTAAATGTGGCGCCCTAGGTACCCTCCTGCATTTGTTCTAGACGTTCAGGGACAACGTGCCAGTTAATGTTTGTTACAGCATACAGTGTTGTTCAAAATGAACTTACAGCGTAGATATAACACTTAGTTTTTAGGTCTGCTTCCTTAGTTTTAGGAAACAAAAGCATGTGATTAGGTTTAGAAAAAAAACCCATCATGGTTTGGCTTACAGTTCACACAGCGGGCTCCCAGGTGAGAGTCCGGTGTTTGTTTGACCCACCCACCTCCCCTCCCTATACAGACGTTCTCGATCTTTATATTGTGGTAGTTGCTGACGGCATAACAAACAGGCTGAATAGTCACCTCCTCCTCAACAACACCAAGACGAAGAAGCTCATCTTTGACACCTGGCATTCAATAAACTCTCCACCCCTCATTGCCCCACCACCATCAACAGCCAACCAGTGGAGATGGTGGAGAGCTTTAAGTACCTCTGCATCATCATGGACAATAAACCAAGCTTCAATCAGGACACCACAGACATCCATAAACACTGCCAACAAAGACTCACAGTCAAACCCCACCTCCTGCTCCTTCTTTTTTGTAGCATTATTGAACCAATCCTCCTGTATTGCACCACCTGCTATCTCACCATGCTCACCTTCACCAAGAGAAACAGCCTCCTAAAAAATCACTAATATATCTTCCAACATAATTGGCTCCCCACTCCTAGCCTGTCAGACCTCACTGACACTGCAACCACTTGCAGAGCACTGACATTAGCACACAACCTCCTCAATCCATGCCTCCTCCTGACTCACTTTGGGAGCAGTTTTGTGCCCTCAGCCATTGTTGCCTTCGACTTGTACTGTGTTACTGTGATTTTCTTGCTGTTTCTATCCTGTGTGTTGCCCGTTCTGAGTGTTTATTTGAACAGACTTTGAAAGGAAATTTCCTCTATAGATAAATCTTAAAATCTCTGAAGTGTAACTCTGAAAAGAGATGCAGACGATTTTGTGCAGGGCCAGAAATTAAAAGAGAAATTTACGAATGTCAGGT
The DNA here is from genome assembly GCF_006386435.1 of Epinephelus moara. Lineage (NCBI taxonomy): Eukaryota > Metazoa > Chordata > Actinopteri > Perciformes > Serranidae > Epinephelus > Epinephelus moara. The sequence continues at coordinate 4,360,888 of NC_065526.1, read as the reverse complement.
GGAGTCTGTCAGGCTAATAGCTTAACAGAGGAATAGGAGGTTTCCAAACAGCAGATCAACCTTGGTCACTGATTTCACAGCGATTGGGATCAGGGATTGACACGGTTAGAAGATTAGCTTTTTATAGCTGTAACAATGAAGCTGTGTCTAAAAGGATTGAGACACTTGATTCCAAATCCTTGTGAGTACGTTTGAAAGGTCAAGAAATCCATTTAACGCCATTAATTTAAAGATGAAACGATAGGGGTAATGTCTTTAGGTGCAATGGCAAGTTAAAATTAGTTTCAACATTGGACATTGACTTGTTGACTCATTGCTCATAGCTGATTGTTTTTTTCCTTAGGGCTCTGTAGGTTTCACTGTTTGCTGATTGGCACTTTAAAGCTGTCTGATTCAGGAACTTAATTTTCAGAGTAATTATAAGGCCTTTAAATACCCCTTTCACCTAATTTTTACACACTTCAGGTCAGTAGACTTGAGGTTTTCCTCGGCACTGATACCATCGTCCATATAAAGTGATGCTGGGAGTTCACAGCTGGCAGATCAGACTTCCTTTTGTGCTTCCCTGACTGCAGTGTGCAGGTTAAATTAAGTCTTTTGTGCACCCCAGGGCATTTTCTCCAGGTTGTCTCGGCCCTGCCCCAGCTCTTCAAACACTAAAACCACACGCCCAGCAGTGAGAAAGCGTGCCTTTGGTTGAAAAGAAGCCATTGTCTGCTCAGATGATTGTGAGTCATTGTACTGGCAGCACAAGCCGGGAGTCAAATGATGTGATGTAGCGGAGAGACCTCCATTGTGGCCCGTATAAAGCTGCGGCAGGAACGGCGGCCCTGGCAGATACCGACTGTTGGACATTCAGGGGAGTTTTGCATGAATAGTGGAGTAATTCAGTCGGTGGCAAGGAGGTGATTAGCATTTTGAGTGGATTCACCGCCGGCTCTGTTCCATTCACAGGGCGAATCTGTGAGTAGCCAGCAGAGTCTCTCAGTGGTCTGGTTTGTTTGGGAGGAAAAGGTCACGTCTGCCTTCACAGACGTTTTGACAGATTTCACATTTACAGATGGACAAATGGATGATTTTGGTGCCAGACACATAAATGAAGGAGAATCTCAGGATATTGTGAAATTAGTCCATCGAAATCACCACGAAAAAATATGTTTTGCATATGCTGACTTCTCATTTCATATCATTCAGTTTCTGTTTCATTTTGAAACAGATTTTTATAAGAGCAAAAATTTAGCAATTTAGTAATATTTATAATCTGAGATGTGTACATTGCAAAGTGCCATGCATACCAGTTAAAGACTTCTGGGCTTGTTTAGAGACCACACATATTCAAGTTTTTTGTATTACTCATACCTTTATAAGTCATTGTATGTCGAATACCCCCAAAAGTAGGACCCATAGAGATTACAAGAGAATGAAACCTTCTTTAAAATAAATAGCTTCTTCCCAAAATGCACAATTTACTGTGTGAGAAACTGAAAATGAGAAACCAAGGAGGTTTCTGTTTGCTTTTTAGTCAGCAGTATAAGGCAAATGCTTTCTAAATTACATAATATAGGATAAGACAAAAAAGAACAGTTTAGAATAACCATCATTGAACATAACACATTAAATTAAAAACAGTTTCATATGTATCATATCGACGTTTGTAAAGTGATGTAGTATATGAGCTGACTTTTTCATCTCAAGGTATAAAGGGATGGTGGATGGCATGACATCTAGGAAAGATGACTGCCAACTTGCAGACTGTTTGAGACGAACAAAAAACAAAAATGGTTGTTTTTAAGTGACTAGTCGCTGCTTTTAAAGGGAGGATTGTGCCTATTTGTAGACAGTTAAAAGTGTTTTAAAAATCAATTTTCGGATATCACAGATGCTTTGCATAGATCCAAGGAAAGACTGTTACACCAGTGACAACATTTAAATCAAGGCATGGATTTTATTTCTTATCACTGTGATGCATTTTGGATTATTTTCACTATACTCATGAACTGCTGCGCATAGTTGAATGCATGGAAGAGATCTGGCACATGTTCACATGACTGTCACTTTGTGCTCTCTGAGGTCTATCTAGTCATGAACCTAAGCTTGTTGCTTTTTAAGGACAGTAAATGTACAAATATTTAAAGACTGGAAATAAGATATTTTTTTCTACAGCGGATACAGCAGTTTGGATATTCAGATGCGGAATTGAAAACATTCACAGCACATTTTTTCTGGCTTTTCCTAATGAGCACAAGAGACTGCCAAGTTGTTTCTGGCAGTTTGAAGCATCAACATGCAGACTTCATATTTCAAACAACAAATTGTACCGTTCTGGAGTCTTTGCTCTTAATAAGCCTGATTTGTTGTGGTATTGAAGTCCTCTCCCCCATGGAGCAGACAGATGGTGATATCCATGAAAAAAAAGCTTCAATTGAAGGAGAGAGCCAGAAATCTGCAGGTGTGTGTGTGTGTGTGTGTGTGTGTGGTGAGCCTGCCTCCACACAGTGCTATCTACAGTACCTGTTCAATGACTGTTTACCTACAGGTCTTAATCACATGAAACACATTGTTGTCCGTTCACACAGCTCTACGGATCCATTGATTTCATTCAGTTTGCTCGAAAATTCTTTGCTGATGATGCGATGTTTTACATGGTACACTATCTGCAACCATTTGGACACTGCTCCTAGCTTTGCCATATTTTCTGATTATTTAAGTACATTTCAGTCAACCTGCTCATATAGAATGAGTTCATTATTAAAGGATCATTTCACCTAAATTACATATAAAACAATTTCTCTCCTACACATCGTGGTATCGATTCAGGCGTACAATTTTGGTTTATTTGCCCATCTTGATAATGGATGTTTTCCAGATACGTTCATTATGGACATTTCTGGGTTTTTCCAGACATGTTTGTTGAAATATTTCTTCACTATGCTGATGAAAAAGAAACATAATTTGTTTCCCTCAAAACTTTCTTGAGTGTAACTGTTATAGGTTTGCAAGGAGAGAAATCTTAAAATATGTAAAAATGAAACCAAAATGATCTGCACAGCTGAATGCCACCGGGAGTAAGGATGTACATGTTTTTAGTAATTTGAATGCACTGAAGTTGTGCAGATGCGTACAGAAAGTGTATTTGGCATCAAAAACCGTGTCACTCCCCATCAGGATAAACAAAGATCAGCACTGAGGAGATTTAGGGGGTGATGCACATGGACAAGTCTTATTATTATGCTGCCCAGAGGGCCAAAATGTAATAAATAACAATTAAAGCTGCAAGCAGCGCTGAACAGCCCCTCACATCTTCATGCATTTGGGGGTCCAGGCAGGACAACGACTGCTGGGCTTTTCATTTCTGTGAAAGTCAGACACTGCATGCAGGAGTGAGACGGAATATCCTTGTAGAGCGTGGGCGCTGAAATGACCTATTTCAAATTTTGTACCACTTACTGTGTCTATTATGTGGTGCTTGAGAACACTCTTATTATATGTCATGTTGGTGTAAATCAGTTGTAGACCAAACCATGGACATTTCATGCAAATCAAAAGGTAATTGTCTGACAAGGCTTACTTCCTGTTGCCAAAAGGTGGCGCAGTCACAATGACACCTCATTTGCACGTTGATGCCTTCAGGCCTGGAGCCTTATACAAGAAATGAAAATTGGGGCAGATTAGACGAGCAGGTTAGAAGTTAGAATAACTTCCTGTTTCATGGCGAATAAGGCGTAGCCATGGCAACATCATTCAATGTAAACTCACACAAATTAGAGGTGGATCTGGTCACCCTTCGGGGAGTATTATGCCAAACTATAAAAACATGATATATTCTGTTATCAGTAGGTAGAATGGACATTGTATGCTCAAGTTACAACAACTTAATTGTTTATAGCAAGATGGCCGCCACGCCACACCATTTGATGAAAATTACAATGTTCATCAGAAAGCATAAAACATGTCATTTCCTGTTGCCAGTATTGGGCGCGAGAACTCTAATGTAGATGTGTTCAGGATGGGACTCTTATCAAACGTGTGAAGTACAGGGGTGCCTGGACAATGTACCTTGGAGTTACAAATTCACTTCCTGTTTGTTGGCGAAACATGTAAGTTTGATGCCTTGCTACAGTCACACGGTTCGACGAAAAGTCAAGCTTTTGATAACTTTTCATATGGAAGGTATTTAGATGGTACAGACAAAATTTGAAGTCTATCAGATTAAATCTCTTGGAGGACTCTGTCCAAAAATTGACCAAAATTACATGGAAAATTCAAACTTCATGTTGGGTTAAGGGTATGGCTCCGGGAGACTTTTTTGTATGTCTTGGTATGTTACATGTGCCTAGCAAGTTTCATACATGCAAGTGAGGCCAGCTTCGGGCTGTTTCGTAGAGATTCTGTAGGGGCGCTACCGAGCCAGTTTTTGAAATCAGTGTGTGACCCAAAAAATATCTAATTTTTCACCACGTCTGATATGTGGGCAAAGTTGAAGTTTTTGAGCATGTTTAGCCACTCCAAATAGTGATTTATCTCTCAGAAATATAACAATAATTTCTTGCATTTCAAGAGGCTCCTCGCTCCATTTGGTGCTTGGGCCCTTGAAATAAAAATACTAATAAAAAAAGTTGTGTTTTTTTGCAAATCATGAACTTGACCAACTTGATCTTTCCACTTGACCAAGATGGCACAGTAACTGATCATTGAGAATGAATATGAGAAGTCTAATTTATTACATGAGTATCATGCAAAAAGCATTAAAATGTATTACTACCATCTCTGTAAGGTGTGAAGTCAATTAGCCAAGGAACTTAAAATGCTATTTGATAGGAGTGTTGTCTCAGTAACATTTTAATTTCCTCTTGCTCTTGGCATGTCAGCTGTGGAAGCACTTTTTCATGCATTTGAATTAGAAGTTCTTGATCTGAGAGGTGAGAGACGATATGTGTTGAGAGTTTCTGTGGTCCGCGTGGATGGAATATACGTCTACGTTTGTGTCTTGAATTTCTACAGTAAAGGCTTCAGCATCTTTCTCAAGATGAACATTACAGATTTCTGACTTATGTTTTCATTCACTTTTCTTCCGTGTAGCGTTTGAACCCACGTGACTGTTTCCTCTCCTCATGTTTAAATAAGCTTTGCCTGCTCTGAAAGAAGAAAACATCACGCTGGGAGGCTCTCTGAGGAGCATGTGCTTCGGTTTGAGCGCATGCATCAAAAATGCAAAATGGGAGATGTTTTTTCATAAATGCATGGCTACTGCATATCATTTCTATGACCATTTTCTTTTTCTTGGTCTCTTCCTTTATGAAAGCTCATGCAGAGATGTCAGATCCTGCACCTGCTGTCTCGTACAGAAAAGTCTATAGCCTGACAGGCAGCTGGTGTAAAAAACTGATTCAGTTTTTCCACAAAGAGAGGCTGCTCTTCATCAAAAATCATTCTCTGAAGAAGAGCGTTGCTTGAAGCATCACTCACTCATTGGTTGTGATCTTTCATTTATTTCTATCGAGAGCTTCCAGTGTGCTCAAAGACATGATTTTTGCAGTTCTTGCATTTGGTTTATTGTTTGGTTTATTTTTGTGGTATGAGCTTGTTTCTTATTGTGAATGAATGGTGGCTTCAATAGTGCTGAAATTCTTTGCTTCCCTTTTTCTTTCAGAGGCCAGAGATCCAAAATGGGAGGCAAGCTCAGCAAAAAGAAGAAGGGATACAACGTAAATGATGACAAGGCCAAAGACAAGGATGCTAAAGCAGAGGGGGCATCTGCTGAGGAGAGCGAAGCACCGAAAGACAACAAAGACGAGGCCCCAGCTGCCACCGACACTAAGGAGGTAGCGAACGACACAGCGGCCAAGGAGGCGCCGGCAGCAGACGCTGCTGCGCCCAAAGAGGAGGATAAGAATGCCACTCCGGCCGCAAAGGAGCCCGAGAAACCTGCTGCCAACGCTGAGCCGAAAACAGAGGCGCCCAAGAGCGCAGAGCCCGCCAAGGCCGAGGAGAAACCAGCTGCAGCCGCCCCGGCCAAAGAATCGGCCCCTACCGCCAAGGAGCCCGAGGCTAAGGCCGCGGCACCTGCAGCTGAGAGTAAAGATGAGGCCGACGCCAAAAAGACTGAGGCCCCCGCGGCACCAGCAGCCAAAGCCGAGGCGGCCCCCGCTGCCTCCCCTGACCCCAAGCCCACAGAGGCGGCGGCGGCTCCCGCACCGGCGAAGGAGGCCGCCGCAGCCCCTAGTTCAACACCAGCCGCCGAGCCTCCAGCCAAGGAGGCGAACGCCACAGAGGCACCAAGCAAGGATCAAACCGTAGCAGTTCAAGATTAATGGACAGCTTCTTTTCGGAAATGAAAAAATAAAGTACCTAACTCAACGACGATGACGATTAAAAAAAAATGAAAATGAAATTAACTAGCCCACCCATATTATGATAATAACAATAATAATAATAATTGTAATGATAATGATTTGTTGATTGAGGAGGACTGGAGCAACCACCTGGAGAAGTTTCCCACCGCTGCAGATGATTATTGCTATTATTATTGTTATGTTTTATTCTATTTTTTTCTGCTGTAGTATTTGAACTTTGATACGAGTCTGTGTCGGCCATACGCCTCGCCATCCCTCATCCATCATCCCTCTCCCTCATACGGTCAAGAGGTTTAACCCGACTCCCATCTCAGCTCACAGTAGGCCTGCGTTCAAACATCCACCTGCACCTTCTGCTCTGTGGACGGCACAAAATTTGGGGAAACAGGACTGAGGGAAGGAGGGGGTTTAAGAAATCACTTTACCAGCTGGGTACGTCCACTCTTCAGCTCTCCCCCTTCCACTCATCCTCCTCTTCAGTGTATCATGCTCTCGACTTTAGCCTCAAGTTTTTCATTGCCGTGGAATTGTGGCTGCACCCTTTTTTAACCCATCCTCCCCCAACTTTTTGGTATCGTTGGGTTGTGTTGCTATCAATTTTCCTCTTGTGGTTACACACCACTTTTCCTGTACGGCAAGAACTGATAAGAACCTTTAAAGGGAGGTTAAATTTATGGTGAGGACTGAGAACACTCCGTCCTTCTAAGACATTTCGGAGGTTGACAAAAAAGGCTGGCTTTGCAGAGCAAAACACATTCTTAGACGTATAAAACAGTCGTAGGAATTTTTCAGATAAACTTCTAGATTTTGTACTGAAACCCTTAGGTATATTGTAAGTGAACTAAGTGGTTTTTTAACATTTGTAATACACTTATAAAATCTGCAGAGCCTCGCTGGAAAGATCTCCGCGGTGCTCTTAGAAAGTCTGAGAGAAATCTCTGATCCTCCGTCCAAATCTGATGACAAATTTTAGAAGTTTTTTGTTTTAAAAGACATATCTACTGCTGACCGGGGTGAAACAGATTTTACAATCACGTCTCAGAGGTAGTTTGATCCTGCTTAGACAACCAAGTTGGTGACATTTGCTGCATCATCAGGAGACGTCCGGAGTTCAGCTCTTTTCTGTGATTGCCTTCAGTTTCTGGACTGTAGAACTTGAGTCTTTCACTTACTTAAGATAAAAATGTAGGCATACTTACACATACTGTAAGTAAAAGTCCTGCATTTAACTTAAGTGAAAGGTTAGCCACTAAATATACTTAAGAAGTGAAAGTATATTGTAAAAGTATATTGATATAGTGGACAGTGATGGAAGGTGTGAACATGAGCTTATCACAAGTTAGATTTGTAAAGAAATTAAGAGCAATTTCTGGAATTTTGGAATTAAATTTGGAAATTAAATAATTAAAATTGGAAACTTTGGGGGATTTTCCTGTTTCCAGACCAGTTAAAGCATTACATGCTCATACATAGTTAAAAAACCCTCCAAACTCTTTATGTATATGTACTCAGATGTTGGAGTTTGCCATTTGTCTGGCAATTTTATGCCCAGTTATAACAAATTTGTCAACAAAGGCAAACCAGCAGATCGATCTGAAGTTGGCATTCATAATTACCCTTCATATGATTATAGCGGAAACATAAAGCAGTCTGTCCTGTGGAGTGAGCGTGGAGTGAGCGTCCCCACTTTGGTATCTAAGCAGGTAAAAAACACCACAGACGAGATCATGTACCGGCTGTTCGGCTCAGCAGTCTGATCCCATGGAGGACAGGAGGGGTGAGATTTCTGTGAACGATCATCAGCAACCTACTCAATCTACTGTGGTCCATGTCCCTATGGCAACCGTACACCACACTATCATTATGGGATGGAAAAGCCTTGCACATGAAAAGGGAGCTTCTGATTTTGTCATTTTCATCCATCATGCATTTTCCTTTACTTTTCCTGAATATATATCATGTATGTGTACATGTGTGCAGAGACAGAAGAAAAGAGGTAAATCTTTGACTCAAGTAAAAGCAATATTACTAGAGAATACTCTGTGGCAGTAGAAAGAGTTTGTATCTCTAGTTTTGGGGATTGTTGTGCTTTAGGATCAGCAGGAAGGAAGGACGCTGTTATAAGAGCAGAATAAAGAGAGGAAGGAAAGAAGTTGTGATGGACTGGAAGGAAGAACGGAGATACACAAGCAAAGACAGAGGAAATGAAGAAGAGAGAGGTTAACAAGAAAGGAAAGATTGTAGGACAAAAAATATCAGAGCAAATATTACGAACGGTCAGACAGACTAAATATTTGAGGGTTTTACGTAATAGTAACAGTTGCGTAAGATACCAGCACCCTTACATTGTACTTATCTTCAGTGCTTGAGTCAATGTACTTTCCTTATTCCACCTTTGCATATATGTAGGTATATATCTATATATTTATTCATCTCAGCCATCCATTTGCCAACTTTTCTGTTTCATCTGACTGACACGCAGCGTTTTCCTCCCAGCACTTGTCAAACCGTAGCAGAAACAAACACTCGAGGAGCGTTGTGTGTCACTCGGTTCACTTTTTCTTCCTCTCTTGACTCAGTAAATTGCATGTCCGTGGTTGGGTGAACCTGTAGTCCTGTCTTTTTGGTCAAGTGGAAAAAAAAAAATAAAAAAAATAATTTCTCAGTCTGCATCCATGGCAACTACAGTTGATATTTTCATTCCATGTCTCACCACTGCTATTTCCACACCACACGTTCATTCAAAAACAAAACAAAAAGATGATATGGAAATTGATGCATTCAAAATTATATGTACTTGTATAAATGGTGCAACAGTAATAAAATGTAAGAAATTGACTGAAACTCGAGGATTTTGTGCAAGTCAACTTTTTTTTCATGCACTCACAAGTAAAGAAAATATTGTGGATTCAAAACTCTGAGGCTCCAAACCCACGACTGAATACGTACATCTTAAAGAAGGCTCACAAATATGTGGTTAAATGTTAGGAGACGTCTCAGTAACTTCCTAAAACAGCTGTAGTGTAGTGTTACAGTTGTTGTTGTTTCACGTTACTCAGACAAGAGACAAGAGATCCTTTTCCAGAGGTGGATTAATCCATATTTTCTGCTCTAGTGAGTATTTCCAGGTACAGGACTGTTGTTTGCCTCCTGATAACAAACTCAGACAAGTGTGTGCCTCCATCTCAGCACCAAACATCAGATAGACAACTAGCTGTCCAACAAAGCGACAGTTACTATTTTTAAACCATACAAATACACTACAGTCTCAATAATATTACCCAGTGTATATTTTGACTGTGCACCTGTTTCCGCCGGCTGCATACTTTCAAGTGCACTCGGTAGTAAAAACCTCCTGAACATCACCTCTTTTTAAAGTGTGCTCTGCCCTGACTTTACCTCTCCTCTGTGGAAAGTGATTCACAACATTATTACACTTGAAGCACCTGGCAGGGTTCCAGCAGCACTCAGCCTCTCTGTCTCTGCAGCGTGAGACATTAATTCAGGGACAGACTTATTTTAATGATCCAAGTGTGAAATTTGGGTTAGATCAGTAATATTCATACTACACGCAGACACTGTTAAAAGAACACTAATCAGTTATCTGTAATGCAAGACAAAGTTTGTCTTTAATTTTCACTAAAGTGAGAAGGAGCCGCCATATTTCACACAAGGCTCGACTGCAGCAGGTGAGTCGAGGTGTCTCTACATTCGCTCTCTGTTTGCAGATTAAAGAAGCGATTTGAAAATGTCAACTTAAGCTCTGGGAAATCAGGATGAGCATTTTTCGCTGTTTCCTGACATTTTATAGACCGAACAATTGATCATTTAATCAAGATGAGTAAAATAAATAAATAAATCTGAGCATGGGTGTGTGAGATGCTGCACAGGAGTCATAAGGAAGAGAAACAGCAGGGAGCTCAGCTTATAAAGGCTGTAGGGCGAGGCCGAGCAGGTGAGCTGCATCAGCTAACGACCACCTGAAACAATGCCACAGGGACGTAATGCCTCACTCTGATTGATTGGTTTGTGAATGTGGGTAAAAGCAACCCACTCACCAGAAGAAAATACCTTTCATACATATCATATCAACATTTCTAAAGTGACATATAATATATGAGCTGACTTTGTCACCAGGAGGTGGAGTGAATGATGGAGGAGGAGACGCATGCCAAGCTGCAGACCAGAAACAGATTGGTTTTTAGTGAGACATCACTGCATTTCAGCAGCTGTTTAGTCACCAAACATGTGGACTGTTGCTGTGTTTCCAGCAGAGATGGTGCCACAAAAAGCTGTATTTTTTTTATACCGAGACATCACTGCTTTTCTTGGCAGGATAGTGGCACAAGAAGAGGTTGTCCTTTAATAAGGCATCGCTGAATTTCCTGTCTGGATAGAGAAATGGTTGTTTTTTTACTAAGACAACACAGCTTTTAGTCAGTTTAATGAGACATTACTGCATTTCAAGCTGAGGTAGTGCCACAAAAAGTGGTCGTCCTTTAACAATGCTTCAACACTGCTTCTGCTTTTCCTGACAGGATAGTGGCACAAAAAGAGATAGTGCCATGAAAGCGGTTGTTTTTTCAATGAGACATTATTGCGTTTCCAACTAAGAAAATGCCACAAAATACAGTTGCTTGACCAAGACATCACTGCGTTTCCAGCTACGATCATGCCACAAGAAGCTGTAGTTCTTTTTTTTTTTTTTACCGAGATATTGCTGCTTTTCCTGCCAGGATAGTGGCATAAAAAGAGATCGTCCTTTAACAAGACATCGCTAAATTTCCTGGTAGGAAAGTACTATGAGAAATGGTTGTTTTTCTATAGACAACACAGCTTTCCAGTCCTCATAGTGCCACAAAAAGTAAGTGGTTATTTTTTAGTGAGACATCACTGCATTTCTAGCTGGGATAGTGCCACAAAAAGTGGTTGTTTTTTTGTACCGAGACATTACTGTTTTTCCTCACAGGTTAGTGGCACAAAACGAGGTTGTCCTTTAACAAGACATCGCTGAATTTCCTGCCAGGATAGAGAAATGGTTGTTTTTTTAATGAGACATTACTGCGTTTCCAACTAAGAAAGTGCCACAAAATGCAGTTGCTTTGACCAAGACATCACTGCATTTCCAGCTGCGATCATGCCACGCGAAGCTGTAGTTCTTTTTTTTTGTTTTTTTTCTACCGAGATATTGCTGCTTTTCCTGCCAGGATAGTAGCACAAAAAGAGGTCGTCCTTTAACAAGACATCGCTTAATTTCCTGGTAGGATAGTGCCATGAGAAATGGTTGTTTTTTTAATGAGACATTACTGCGTCTCCAACTAAGAAAGTGCCACAAAATGCAATTGCTTTGACCGAGACATCACTGCATTTCCAGCTGCAATCTTGCCACAAAATTGCTCTTTTTTTTTTTTTTTTTTACCGAGACTGCTGCTTTTCCTACCAGGATAGTGGCACAAAAAGAGGTCGTCCTTTAACAAGACATCGCTAAATTTCCTCACAAAAAGAGGTCGTCCTTTAACAAGACATCGCTAAATTTCCTGGTAGGATAGTGCCATGATGACCCTGATGAAGGCCACAAGCTGCTGTGTGTCGGAGTGTTTTGACATTTTCCAGTGTTTCCTCACTCTCCATGCACCTTGTGAATCGGTGAAGTTGTGCCAGAAACCACTTTCTACTTAAAGGATAGTGCCATGAGAAATGGTTGTTTTTCTACCAAGACAACACAGCTGTCCAGTCGAGATAGTGCCACAAAAAGTGGTGATTTTTTAGTGAGACATCACTGCATTTCCAGCCGGGATAGTGGCATGAAATGTGGTTGTTTTTCACTGAGATATCGCTGTGTTTCCAGCGGGGACTGTGCCCCCAAAACCTAGTATTCAAAGCCAAAACATGATCTTTTCCTAACAATAACCAAGTGGTTATGGTTGTGCCTAAACGTGACCAAAGCATAAACGTAATAACGTACAAATGTAATGCATTTGTTATTTACAGAAGCGTACAATGCCAACATTTATTCTGGCAATAGGGTTGGCGATAGCAGACCTCACGTTGTGGGGATTTGGTCCTAACTTTCTGACACAGTCAGAATTTTGATGCAGATCAGTGGATCTTTTAAAATTCAATCTCATGTTTTAACTCAAGTTCAAGTCTCAAATCCATGGCTCTTGTATATGTAAAGGAAAAATGCATTAATATTTTATTTGTGATTTTAAAAAATGATTCCAGCTTCCTTGTGTGAGTATCACTGTGAATGAAATATCTTATGGACTGTTGGTCAAACAACAAAGCAAGTTGAAAACCAGATGTTGGACTCAGGGAACTTGTATTTTCAGTATTTTTTTCAAACAGTTTATAGATTAAATGATGGATCAAATAATCAAAAGATCAACTGATAAGATAAGTGAATGTACCACATTAGAGTTTTAAAGAGAAATGTCTTTCTTTCCCGTTTATAGCCACACATCGGTGGTGCTCAAAGGTAGCACTTGAAACAAAGTGGTGTGATGCTACTGGTCACACCGCTGACATACGGTGTGTGTCAGAATCACAGGATTGTTTGAGTTGACTGGGTTCATATGGATTACACACAGAGCACCCAAAGGCCCCCACACTGTTTTGTGGTGTTGGCAGCTGAGCAATAGTTTCGCTCCTCGTTATCACATGAAAAGAAAAAAGCAAAACAACGTCGAGGACACCAGAAAGAGGACAAATACAAAGGAACAAAGCCTCGCCAAGAGATCATGATTGATGTCTTTATCTTTTCCTCTTTCTCGTCGCACTCCCTCTCTCGCGGGGAGGGAAGGACAGTAAATCAAGGACTTAATCTCTCTGCTGTGATTTACACCTGTTCAAATGCCATTTCTCACCCGTTAATACCTTCCCCGTGCCTTTACTCAGGCCACAACAAGGCTAGATAAGATGTGAGGCTGCACAGAAGTAGGAACTGAATAGGATGTATTCCACAGTACGAACCTATAACACAATGCCTGAAAATGTAAAACTCCAGATAAAGCCAGCTGTGTAAAAGAGGCCAGACTAAACATGATGTGTCACATGAAGAAAGCTAATTCTGAGCTTGTTTTAACAAACCCAGAGAAGTATCCTGGTCGTTGGATTATCTCATGTCAGGTCTGATTTATTCAACAAAATTAAAACACATCTCAGCATTTCACCAAATGTTCTTGGCTGCTTGCCTTCATCAGATCTGATTTATTAGCAGGGGCAGAGAAAGTGTCAAGATATTTTACTGATATTTTAAGTACTGCTACTTTATAGACTATTTCCATTTTAACTAGAGGAAGAAATTACTTGTAAAGGGCATGTTGTCACCTCTGGTTGGCAGTGAAAGCCAGATTTTAAAATTGGGTGCAGCTACTCTTTAGGTGTACTTCAGTACAGTACAGTTTTAATTTTTTTGGGCGGGTCAGTTGGGGTCATGATTATTTACTGGGAGGGCTATGGACTTTCACTCAAATGCATAAATAAGCCGTGATGCAGTGGTGTCTTGGTAAGTATGCATACACAGCAGGCAATACAAGCGGGGACCGGGGGGGGGGGGGGGGGGCATCCCCCTTTGTAGCAGAATGACCAAAATGTGTCCCCCTCGTTAACCCGCCATAGCTCGCCACGTCCCAGTCCAGACCCAGACCCCATCCTATCCGGACCCAGACCTATAGCTTATAAATGATTAAGAATTAATACATTTTGATGGAGCGTTTTTCTTTTAACTGGCACCATAGAGTGTGCCAGTAAACCCGGAACTCCGTTAGCGCTTTTAGCACTTCCGGTTCTCTCGTCTAAAAGTCAATACGTTTTTTGAATGGGATTTTGGTAAAATGCCTCAAATAAGGTCTGTGGTTAACAAAAGCTTAAGCGAGTTTCAGGTTTTGTTCTACAACATAA
>NC_065526.1:4335572-4345673 GCF_006386435.1 Epinephelus moara | reverse complement strand
GCATAATTATAAGGCTACGAAAACCAAACGAATTTTATTTTATAGCGATTATACACTTATATAAACATATTAATGGGTAGAATATTCAGATTCAGATTCAGATGTGACAATAAACCATGCCAAATATTACACACTGGCCCTTTAAAGCCTAACGTTAGCTTTTTACTTCTGGCGATCGCATTTAAGCTTCAAATGCAGTATGAAAGGTGTTCATATGTGAAGATTATCTCGCTGAACAAAACCTGTAAGTATCATAAACTTGTGTTAGCCACAGAGCTTATTTTCTGACATAATCCAAAATGCAATGCAAAAATCACATTCACTTTCTCTTCCGGGAACCAGCGCGATGCTAAACTTCCGGGTTTTGACGTCAGCCCTGGCACACTCTTGACACTCTTGTAGCATGGGTTTAGTAATGTTACTCAGCATGGGCGGATTATGAGACAATGTGCCCCAGGGCACAGACATGAAGAAGGCCCCACCACCTTTGGGACATATGAGCAACACACACAGACTCTGTAGTTGTTTATCCTCTTTTTGTTGTTGTTTTGTGTCTCTTTGTAGTCATTACACATCTCTCTGTGGTTTTATTAAGTCTCTATGTAGTTGGTTACCTTTCATTGTAGTCATTTTATGTCCCTTTGCAGTTGTTTTTGTAGTGGTTGGGAGTCTCTTTGTGTCTCTTTGTAGTCATCTTGAGTCTCTTTGTAGTTGTATTGTGTCCCCTAATGGTTATTTTGTGTCGCTTTGTGGTCATTTTGTGTCCCTTTGCAGTTGTTTTGCCACTTTTTGTAGTGGTTAGGAGTCTCTTTGTGTCTCTTTGTAGTCATTTTGAATCTCTTTGTAGTTGTATTGTGTCCCCTAATGGTTATTTTGTGTCGCTTTGTGGTTGTATTGACCCTTTCTGTAGTTGTTATGAGTCTCTTTGTGTCTCTTTCAAAATTAAAACTAAAAATTGAATACCAACTCAAATCCAAACTGAGGGTAAAGAAAATCAAATATTTTTAGATGGCACTGAATCACATCACAAGTTAGACATTCGACATAGGTGGGGGTTGGAGGGTCCGTCACTCCTGTTAAAAATGAACAAATAGCCTACTGGGTATACTGTGGCTTCAGCCTACCTAATGAGACATACACTTCTGATAACTCAACCGTTCTACACACTAAAAATAACTGACAGCTTTTTTTTGTTACATTTGAAAACTAAAGAACTACAGGCAGAAACTTTATAATTAATATCTCAACCAAGAATCAAAACAGACAGTGACCTTGGGAAATGGCCATAAAAAGTTGAGAAAACGGCCTGGCACCGGAGTCCATCCTCTGGCTGCCGGCCAGCGAACATTTCTAATAGCACTGCTGGGACTGAGAATCTCTGGAGGAGTCGTTGTTCTTATTTACCTGCCTCTACTGTCTCAGTGTCAGGAGCTTCTGGTTTCTCTTGACAAAGTTGTTTAATAATGAAACAATGCATTTTTGTTTGTCATGCTGCAGGTGTACCAAAGCAAAGTTTATTTTGTGTATTCGCCCAGGTTACTCCAGTGCAAAGATAGCTGCCATGAAAACTGGGAGTGCTACTGGACTGGATCAACCAGAGAATGGAAGAAACAACAGCCAAATAAAGTAAATCAGACACGAGTTCAATGTCAAATATCTGGAGGTTTCTTCATGGGGCTTGCCACACTAGTTAGACTGGGGGTCAAGTCATCCATTGACGTATTGTTTTGGGGAAAATTAGAATTTACACTTAATAACAAAAGGCTTTTTAATGCAGAGATGTGCTAAAGGGTTGACACAAAGTCCCTTCTTTACTCTGCCTTTGCATTTTCACACAGAACCAAACAACGGCGGCATCCCAAGAAGCAAAAGGGGCATGACGGGCGTGACATTTACCATAACAGTGTTGGCCTCTAGTGTGACATAACACACACATCAGCAACACTTTATAAATAAACAATAGCATTAACACACAATCATTTATTGTCCCTGTTATACTGTGGCTGATCGTGTCCTCTACTCGGAGGGTAAGGAACTCCCAAACCTCATTGTTTTCCCAGTTTATGGACATTTACTGTTCTTCTTCGAGTTAGCTGCTAACTGCTGGTAGCTGCCTTTCAAATCTCCCGGTGGTGGGTTGCACAAATAACACATTAACAAAACATCATACCTGTCTTGTCCACGGTCCTTTTATACTGATGTCAATTTGGCACCATCACTACCTCCATTGATGCACTAAGGCGAGACAGCTCTACCCCCCCCATTCTGCAATTTTACCTTTTATAAAGAATGGTTAGACTGAATAAGAGCAGGAAATTCCGCCTTGAGGAGGCAGTGTAAAAGGCGCTAAAGGTTTTGTCTCTTGTTCTTGAAGCTAAAGTGGTTCGATTTCTCAGGAAACTTCAAACTTTGGTAGGATTCAGTTGGATTGAAGTCCACAAACACTGATTCCTCCATGTGGCAACCCTGTCTTCTAGAAATGATGTTTCTGTATTACTAAATACTTTTTCTCCATAGTGTTATGATGGCAAACATAACCACCAAAAAGTTGGATAATGCAGCGGCTGTTATGATCAGATATTGTATTAAGATCAGATACTTTGGGGAAAAACAAATGCAGTATTATAAGTTTTGTAACTTTCCAGAAATAGTCATTAATAAACATTATGTTAATAAAACACATTATGTATCCTTTAAAGCATTTTTGCTTTTGTAAATTAGTTGTATGTGAACTTAATTTCCAGGAGACAGGGTTAGCTAGTACAACTTGCCGCAATTTCATTATTAGAAAGTAGTTGTAAGATTAAAACAGATCTACAGAGACTGTAAAAGTTTATTTTCATCTCTTGTTTATTATCGTGGAGAAACAGAGCAGCATGACAGAAGAACACAGATTGCTGTATTTCAACCCTAGAACACACACACAGACACACACACACACACACACACACACACACTCTCTAACATTCAAACAGTCCCGCTGTAGCTCTGTCTGCTCTGTGGTGGCACAGCCGATGCTTTCTGACATTTCTATTTTTGTTTTTATTTGAAAACTCTTGTAAGGCTAGGTCTGTCTCTCTGTCTGTCAGAAATATTAAAATGCTCAGGAGCAGAAGCTCTGACCTTTAGTATGTGCAGCGAATCAGAACCCCCACAACACACACACGCGCGCTCCCTGTAGTGGTAACTACAGGCTGCACAGCTTCACATCAGCAGACTTCATGCAGAGGCAGAGAGCTGGCTGACGACAGACGGTGAACAATGAAGAAAAATAAAACTTTTGTCTTAGCTGCTATTTTCTCTCACAATCCAGTCCATCAATCCCCATCAAATATAACGTCTGAGAGAAAAGAGTCAGACATGTAGTAATTATAGATATACAATGCTGTCACACTGAGGCCTTATCACTTCCTGTCAGGGTGACTGTTAAGTGTCAGATACTGCCACGATGATGACGTGAATGCAGCAGGTGTCTCCGTTAAATTATAAATTTATAATTTGGCTTCTTGGCAATTAAACAGAACATTATTATTCACCTGTATAGATTAAAGGTTCTCTGTGGAGTTTCTGACCTCTAGTAGCACCGTGGAGCAGTTTTTCTATGAGTGGGTCGATGTTTTGTTCAGTGTATACATACCCACAAGGGCGCACATGCACTCGTATGACACAATATGCAGTCCTTCCAATGGTTTCACGCTATGCCACTGATCAACAGGTGGTTGTAAAAAGCCAAGATGTGTTGCAATGCACCAGCAAATGATTGTATGAAGGGAACTGGATACAGCATTGGAGACGGGGCCCTGTTCATTCCTATTAAGGTTGATCTCTGTGCATGAAGCCAAAAAAAGATTTTGCGTGGCATCAAATTACCCAGATCTTCCACCTCCTGGAACATAGCGCAAGCGTACTGGAGACTCACAGCGGCTGAGCATCTAACTTTTGGTGTAGGCCGTCGTTAACTTCAATGGGGATGAAAAGATTTCATTGTGCGTCTCTTCTAGACTTTGGAATACTGAACACATCACATCATGATAGTTAAATGTGTCATTTGGGAAGATTGTGACAAACCATTCTGATTCCAAAGTCATCAAATAACGCTGCTTGGTCAATGATAGCCACATTAGACACTGATGAGAAAAGTTGGCTTTGGCTGTGGTATGATATGCCACCAGGTAGCAGCAGTTTATAATGCCACTGGAGGGTGTCAGTTTGAAACATCGCCGGAAAACAAGGTGACTTAAGGAGCTGAAAATTCCCAGTAGGGCAGTGGATGGGTCCAACAAACACCAGACTCACCCAGGAGCACATTGTTTGCTTCCCGCGTTAATGTTGAGCCAAACCAGGATGTTTTTTAAACCTTACCACATGCATTTGTTGCACAAGGAGATAAACGTAAATATGAGGTGTTTCACCGATGCAAGTTTATTTTGAAAAGGCAGAAACTGTACATTTCCTGTGATAATGGAAGTGTATGTTAAAGAGACACAGCATCATATGTGGACGTCAAAACAAGCGGCGATATGTGACCAGTTGGGAGTGACAATATCTTGGTTGTGATGTTAATAAAAATTGTATCCTCTGATTTACAGATTCTCTTTCATAATGTAAGTCTATAGGAAAAGGTCTTTTTTGGCCCAATGGCATCACATAACAGTTTGGCCACTTTGTAAAACTGGCGTCGAATGGATGTAAACAATGCTGGAATTAAAATCCTTCAAACCATTGCACATGTTGAAGCTCAAGGATACACACACTGAGTTTTGGTGTCTAAAGGATCTAGCATTTTCTAATTTACTCTTGAAACTTGGTAAACAAAAATGGATAATGTTCTTCTCCTGTTTTTTTTTCCTTTTTTAATATCAGCTTTGGAAGTTACGGTGGTCCCCTGATGGGTAGAATGAAATCTCATCCCCTAAGTTAAATGTAGATGATAGGTCCAAAGGTTGAGGTGACATGCAGCCACCAGCAGGCTTGAACTGGACGTCAAAACACTCTTCTGAGATTTTTAGCTGTAACACCTTCTCTGGCTCATTTTTTAACCTGGAGGCAATGTTCAAATATAAAGACAGAGAGAGGGAGCTCATGTCTGGACCAAAGCACACATGGTTTATAAAAAAGCATGCATACATGTGTTAATTACGACTGGCAAATGGGACATGATGGCTCCAGATGTTATGATGGGCTTCACTGTTCAATCAGTGAGAGGCCTTAAACTTAGGAATCATAAGTTTAGAGCAGATGGAAAGCTAAAGAAACCTTTGTTTGTGATCTTCTGCATTAGTGTGGTAGCCCAGTTTCCAATGGCGGTTGTGATGACACATCCAGGTACTTTAGGCTGAAACATGAACTGTTCCTAAGTGTTTTTATGCCTAAACAAAACCACATTAAGCACAGCATTGCTAAAACATAAAGAAACCTAAAGTTTCAACATACCTGCTACATATGAAACTTACGAATGTTCAGTGGTTTGCAGAAATGTTCAATGCCACTGCTGATTGGTTTGAGTGTGGACACCATCTGAGACCATCAATCCAACAGCATATGTAAATCTCACAGCAGGCCTAACCAGAGGTCAGAGTATGTGGAGAAGCTGGTGATTTGTCCCTTTATGTTGCTCACTTTGCTCACTTTTCCTTTCCCTCCGATGTGACTGTCCTTTGAAGCCTGTGTGAGGAACTGTGCGAGCACCACTTTCAAAGCGTCCGTGTCATTTAGCTTGCTGACTGTGAGCAGGTCCTTACCCAGCCTCCATCTCTATCCATTTTCAAAGCCAGGCGTTGTGGGGGAGGATCAGAGAGAGAGAGAGAGGGAGAGGGAGCTCGACGGAGGTGAGGCTTTGTGGAAGATCAGTCAGATCCTCTGACGCGTGGATACTCTCGATCGAGGGGCCTTTGGGCCAAATGTGCAGAATCTGCCAGCATATCTGCTCGGCGGCTGTCAGACAGGATCTGTTAGGATGTTTGTCACCAGACATTGGTGTGATGGTAATCAGACATGTTTCAGACTCAGGGGACGCAGACAAGGATCTAATGTAACGCTTTGAAAATGAGAATTTGATGTATTTCTGTGGTGCTGCTTTAAGGATGAACATGGAAGGCTCTGGTGTATTACAGGTCCTAAGGTACAGAATGTAATATGACAAAATGTAAACTGAAAATCTCAGATACAAACAGCTTCTGGTTCACTAGAATATTTTACTGTGCTTAGAGGATCTTTCCAAAATCCAGTATGTTTATGTGTCAAACAGCGGCAAGACGGTAACGTTAAAGATTTTGTTTTTGGATTCCAGACAAAGTCCTTAACTTTAATGCTTAGAAAATGTGTAGTAGTTTCTTCTGCCGTCACCTGTGAAGGCCCAGACACACCAAACCGACTTCACAGAACTAGTGGTAACGAAAGCCCCCTGCTGCGTCACCTTATATCGCCAGACCTCAGCCTAAAAAATTGCCCATGAAAACACCAGAAGGACTACAGCTGACGGCCAACCAGCAAGTATGTTCTGTGTCTGCGTGAGAGGAAATAACTCTCAATACTAGCAGATAGCAGTAGTCTGTATTCATCAATCAAGAAAAGAAACCAGAAGACCGTCTTGATGCTAGTTAGCACAATAACAACACAATCTAATGTTAAAAGAACAATATTAATTGTGCACCAGTGAACAATCACATTAACCATCATGAGACATTTCAGATAAAGAACTCAATGGCTAAAAAAAAAAATAATCTCACCTAATATAACAAGTTTGTTTTGACCTCACTCCTTCTTGACTTCAGCTCTTTGTTTACTTTCCTCACTTCCGTTTCTTCACTTGTGCGCAGAACTGAACTGCCAGTAAGAGTGATTTTATTCATCAACGGGTTGTGTCTTCTCTTCCGCCACTGATTGAACATGCTGAAGTGGTCAAAAAAAGGAGGCCAACAAGGGGCAATGGTGCAAGACACATCACACTGACCAGGGCGATAGACACTCACCAGCGGCCCAATGTTCATCGCCTTGGTGTCTCACGCCTTTTAAGGAAGTTCAATTGTTATTTCTCTACTTTAATGGCCTTTACTCCTTTAATTTACTCCACATATTATTGTAAAAGCAGGCAACACATTTTATTTTATCCAATCAGTGTAATTCTTTCTTTCTTAGCAGTTTTGCTCAATCTGTTAAGTTGTATCCCACTTCTTTACTAATTCTAAGCCGCATACCAGCCAAGTTGCCAGAGGAATATGTTTGCGTTGTATGTTTCTGCAAATCACGATTTGTATGTTTCATTTGTGTTATATCAGTGTTTCTAAAGGGCCGTAGTCTATGAGCTGACTTTGTGATCAGAAGGAGGGAGGGAATGGTGGATGATGTGACACCTGCCAAGATGCAGACCACTGTTCAAGACCAGCACACAACAAAACCAATTGTGTTTTAGCAAGTCATCAGTGTTTCCAGCACCTTTTAAACCATCAAACTTGGAACTCGAAAATTGGTTGCTTTATGCCAAGACATCCCTGCATTTCCAGCAGTGATTGTGCTCCCAAAACTGGGTATTACAAGCCAAAACATGATCTTTAACCAACCATAACCAAATGTTTTTGTGCCACACTAACCACACGTTAATCACAGTTTTGGTAAAACATAAAGTTTCAACATGTCCACTACATAATAGTGTAGTAAAATAAATCCGTGGTTTCCAGAAACATACACTGCGAATAATATTTCTGGTGATTGGGTTGTGTAAACATTGGAAAAATTACTGAGTTAGTTAAGGTAAGAAGAGCCATGAATCTAATAATGGGTGCTCTGAACCTATTAGTAAGTGTAGCAGGACCCTTCTAATCCACATCTATAAAGCTAATTACCACTTAATCAAGTGATAACATTCAAAGTGGGTAATCCAATGATTGTTGCAATTCTTGTTGAAAGATATTTATTTTGCACCTTTTGCACAACTTTATTCTTCTATTTGCTACATTGACCAAACCCTAACTCTGATGTTGTGTAAAGCTTCATCTAGGTGTAATGTACAAATTGTGCATTAATGTATATGGATGATGGTTAGTGCCAAAATATGATTGCTATCATTAAAGAAGGTGATGTCAGCTGTAACGGCAGGTCGGCAGGAATCTGTATTTAAGAAGAACTGTCAGCAGCTTGGATCATGTATATATTTAAAGCCAAGTAATGATTACCTTAAGGAGACGTCCCTAAAGTGAACACATAGCATTATGGAAATTAACTCTTTAATTTCATTAAGTGCCATTTAGCTGTAATGAAAGAGTGTGCAGTAATGTGGGAGATGAAGAGCTGCAGTCCAAAATGAGATTGCCACCATCTGAGAAAGTGACACCAACTTATTACAGAATGATTGACAGCCTGGAAGAAAAGCTAATTATGGCACTTTATAAACGATGGTACTTAATAGTTGGAGGCTTTAATCTGCCGTCTGTAAAGTAAGAACTTCACAGACTAAATGCTTTGATTTTTATAGAAATTAAATGTAATGGAGTACAGTATCAGTGGGTCAGAGTGGGTCTTTAAAGCAAGTAGTCTTATTTGCTTGTGTTTTCTGTACTGTAACATGTTTCTTTATGCTGCCTGTGTTGTCAAAGTGGTAAAGATGTATTACTTAATGCGTTGTGTTATGCATTAATTTCTTGAGTTGCAGTGGGTTGAGCTCTCTCTGCCACCACAATGAACAGCAGAATAAATGTAGGCATTTTGCGTTTCGGCACAGGCTGTTCTTGTACACGGTTGGTCCGTTTTCCTATGAGAAGTAATGCACCAAAATTTGTACATATCCCATGTAATGATGAGCCAGTAATTCTTGCATTACAGCTGGGATTGTGTAGCCAATGCCCTGATAGGAGAAAAGAAGCAAGCGGTCCAGTTTGGAAGCAGGTAGGTGTGATGGATGGGTCTTAAAACACAGGACTTTCCCCAGTGGATCGCTGTTCAGAACCATGTGAACTTTGAGTCATCGCAAGGTACGTCCCCACCATGTTTCTTTTCCTAAACCTAACCTCATTAAGTTTATGTAACTTTACATTAAGGACATAATGTCATTCTTGGGGCGTTAATTGGAAGAAGACAATACGAACCCTTGCGTGTGCATTTTTGTAGGATAATATACGAGCCATTGTATGAGGATACGTTGTTCTGCATACCTCTGATATGGTACATTTGTATGTTTGATGTGTTTTGGATATGTTTTGGGGCGGCTGTGGCTAAGGGGTAGAGCGGGTCGTCCGCTAATCAGAAGATCAGCTGTCTGATCCCCAGCTCCTCTGGTCCACATGTTGAACTATCCTTGGGGAAGACACTGAGCCCCAAATTGCTCCTGATGGCTGTTCCATTGGTGTATGAGTGTGTTAAGGCACAAAACCATTTGGTAAGGGTTAGGAAACATCACATTTTGGTTTAAAATAACCAGTCTGGTCGCCACATCGCCATACATGTAGAAATGTCCTAACAAGAAATGCCATCTGGCCTAGGTCTTATGCATAGATGTATGATAAGAACTAGATACTGAGCATACGCTAAAAAAGTTCCTAGCTTCCAGGTTTACTTCTGTGAAATGCAACCCACTAAATATGCACCACAGTGTTTGAGCTTGGGTCGTATACTTTACATTGTGATGACATCATAGATTTTTAAATGTCTTTTCTCTGCTTGATGAAAGTTTTACAAACATAAAACCACCTTTGATCAAATGTTCATAATAGAAAAAGTCATAATTGACCTTGTTTGCAGTTCAAGGCGTCCTGTCAACAGTTTTACAGATGTCTCTTTTATAATGGTGGTCTATGGGGACAAAGCTCTTTGGGCCGCAGGGGATT
Organism: Epinephelus moara; assembly: GCF_006386435.1. Lineage (NCBI taxonomy): Eukaryota > Metazoa > Chordata > Actinopteri > Perciformes > Serranidae > Epinephelus > Epinephelus moara. The sequence continues at coordinate 4,335,855 of NC_065526.1, read as the reverse complement.
TTTTCGCTGCAACACGACGAGTGACCACTGGGAAAAATTGGAGGGAAGTCCGATAAACTTTTCTGGGGGCCTGGTCTCACGCCATCCATCATCCCCTCGTCTTCGTCATTAGAAACTCAGCTCATATACATGTAATCTGAACTATGTCACAACATCTTGCTGTCTGTGTGTCTGTTCCATGTTTTTCTCCTCACTGACTTGGTCAATCCATGTGAAATTTGGTACAGTGGTAGAGGGTCATGGGAGGATGCCAATGAAGCAATATTACATCAATTGGCCAAAG
>NC_065526.1:4326621-4335269 GCF_006386435.1 Epinephelus moara | reverse complement strand
ACCGATCGCTGTGGCTCCCCCTGTGGACCAATATGTTGGTGTTTTCTAATTTTTGGTATGACTAAGTCATAAGTATGGTATGCTGTACATAATCACGGAAACTGTCAGTGTGTCATTCTGTCAGTCAGTCATTCTGTCTGTCCCACGTTTTTCTACTCACTAACGTGGTCAATCTATGTGAAACTGCACATAGGCATTGAGGATTGGCATAGGTAGAAGGTGCCAAAGCTACCAATGGGTATCGACTACTTATTATGACACGTACAGTATGTAATGTGCAAATGTAACATATCCATGGTTTGCAGAAACATACAATGCCAACATTTTATTCTGGCATCTGAGCTGCCACAGTATGAATATAATAAGGCAGTGCCTCCTGTTTATATCCTGCTTTGTATCTTGTATTACACACAAGACAATATTAAAACATGCCCTAACCTGAGATCCCAAGAAAAATACAAAAATATATGTGCCAAATATGCTAAAATATACAGGGACTGTCCTTGTGACACATATACAAAGATGGCAACAACACCTGGTGCATAGTATTTCTGCCATCAAGTCAGTAGTGTATCTGTGCATACGAAGAATAAGTAAAAACTGTGTTGAGGAAATGTGCATTTGCAGTATTTTTTAGCCACTACTTGGAGCAAGTGGAGCATGAGGGCACTCTTAAAATATTCAGTGTTTCCCATGATCTCCCTCATGTTTCCCCGCTCTCCCTCGTTCTTGCGTAATGTTACATAATGTGTTGAATATTTAAAGTGGGTTTAGCTCAGGCGCTTGTTTGCCGCTAAAGGAACGAGGATGACAGTTGGATTCACAGTGATGGAGAAACACAAAAAGAGATGACTGCTGGAGATAATTAAAGGATGTGCTCTCCTGTCTTTGAGTATACAGACACACCACAACACAAATAATCATGAAACCTGCCTGGTGTTGAAGTTTATTTGAAGTGTTTGCTCTCCCAAAGCCGATCCTGTGACGGCTGTAAACATGTTCAGTGTGAGGAAACTCCACCCTCACATAGGTTCACATGTACACTGTTAGATCCAGGATGTTCACTGAATGAAGTATTCATTTCTTATTCTGTATGGTTGTGTACCTCTTCTGTTGTTTTCCCAGAATCCTTTTTGACAGCATCCAGAGAGCCCTGGACTTCCACCCAGATTAAGATTTTCAGAGCAAGAGTTACTCTAGAGGGGGAACGTGTAGTTGATTGTTAATAAAGTCATCAATAGATTACTCAATGGGCATACCAGGGACAGGCCCAAGGGCCAAGTTTAAGGCCCAAAAAGACCACAGAGGGATGCAAAGGAACAACAAAGAGACACAAAATTACAACCAAAATGGCCAAAACAACCACACAAACACAAAAAACCTCAAAGAGACATAAAACCACAAAAAGATGGATAACAGCTACAAAGAGATGCAAAAAAAAACCCATCCAGTAAAACAGCCAGAACAACCACAGACTCTGTTTGTCTTGCTCCTGTGTAGGAGAGGTGGTGGGGCCTTTTGCATATCTGTGCCCAGGGGCCCATTGTCTCATTATTCATCCATGCAACGCGTTCTCATCCCAACTTGTCAAATATCACCGTTTCACATCTAAGTATGGCATGCTGGCTTGCTTCCTGTGTCTGTTGTTAATGTTCCAGGACGGCGTGTCGATTTAAGCTTGTTACATGCATTATATCTTTTCAAATACACGTCCGTCTTCACAGTTTCTGCCAGTTAGATGCATAGTCTTTTCCAAAATACACTTAAAAGGTAGGTAAAACACCTCAATTATATGTTTCTTTCCTTGTGAAACAAAAGCAAGTGGTTAGGTTTAGAAAAAAGTGTCATGGTTTGGCTTAAAACTCACAGCGGGCCCCCAGTGAAAGTCCAGGGTTTGTTGGACCCACCCACCCTATAGGGACTTCCCAGCTCTTGATATACATAGTTGCCAGCAGTGTTTCAAACTGACGCCACCCTGTGGCGTAGCATAGCAAAATCAAAGGTACCTTTGTACGTTGGTATCTGAGGCTAAAATCACTGACACAGCAGCTGTATTTAATGAGTTGAGAATGAGAACCAGCTCGCACATGAGTCAGGTCATGTGATGATTTACTTATTGTTTCAGGAATATTTTAGCTTGTTAAACATGAACATTTGTTGTTTTTCTTCTTTTCCTTTGACAATAATCGAAATATTTCAGACTTTTTTGAGAGTTTGTCAAAACATGTCAACTTGGGCCTGGACATTGTGATGGTCATTTTTTTAAACTATTTTCTGACATTTTATATACCAAATAATGAATCGACTAATCAAGAAAATGATCCGCGGGGTAATCAGTGATCGAAATCGGTGTTAATTTCATTGATGAAAACTTTGATGGAAATTTTTCATGAACGACCTTTTTACCATGATGAAAACGAGACGGTTACAAGTTAAAAATAGATCTTCAAACGAAGACATAATCTTTGTTTCATTTTCATTGGCAAGATGAGACATGACGAAAATGTTAGTGGTGGACTACAGGACATTGAAAGCCGAGAATGGCCATGCTTACAATTATCTTCAAATGTCACATAAGTGACAGGCTGGTAAACAATAATAAACAATATTAAATAGTCTGCAGCAGGATTATTCACTAGCCAGCAAAAACACTCAGAGCGGAGCAGCGTCAGCTGTTGGTGCGAGTTGTGAGCTGTAATTCAGCAGTAAATAATCAGCTGTGTGTGTCTGACTGTGGATGATGGAGCTGCTGAATGGATTTGTGGAGTTTGTTAGTTGCAGCGGTGGCTGTTAGCAGCTAGCTCCACTCACAGACTTCACAGCTTCACCCCGCAGGACTCCACTCAGTCCGGACTGCAGAAGGTTTGTGGGTTGATGGTGTTTGACAGGCAGGTAGGAGGCTCAGTTATCTGTGAGTGTAGCTGTGCTGTAAGTAAACAGTCTGAACTCAGATCAGTTTTCTCTGACAGAGATGAAAGTTTAGTTTGAATCACCAACTCTGTGAGAGGACACCAGTTTAAACCTCCAGGCTAACATGTTGCACATGAAGAAAGAAGTTATGTTTCTGCTTCTGAACAGTCACATGGATAAGTCAGAGTTTACAATGAACCTGGGGACAAATCCTAGTTATTTGTGCTGTCAAAGCTTTTTAGAGCATATGTGACTAAGACTAATGAGCATTTTCATCTCAAGACTAAGACTAAATGTAAAATAGCTGCCAAAATGAACAGTGATCAAAATAATCATTAGCTGCAGCCCTGTGTCACTCTGCTTCAGCTACAGTCTGTCTTACAGCAGTACTGCATTCCACCATGGTCTATTTCCTCGTCTCCTCAGTGCAGATATGTGTCTCTTTTTTCTTTTGTATGACAGATTCCTTCCTGCATGTTTGTTGACATTTGAGGAAGAAAGAAAAACGTTGGTTCAGTATCATCTGTGGGTCTCTGTTAAAGTACACTTACATACTGTTAGGGAGGAAGAGGACACTTCAGCATTTTCAAGACCATCTTTAATATCCCTCCATCTTTGGCTGATTACTTCCTAATATGTGAAGCTATAATGAATACACTGAATGCAATGGCAAAAAACATGCTATTAAATTAAATTTAATCTCAAAACCCCTTTTATTTCTTAACTAAGGGGTTTAATAAGTGGCTAATGAGCCTTGCCAAATGAAGACCTTGAGATAAACAACTCTTACTTATTTCCTGGGAATAAACTGAACACTATTTGTCCAATTAAAGTGTATTTTCACATTAGTAAGGCTGTAAATGATGCAAAAATCCATTAAAAAGGACTCCGACATTTTTAGAGCCTCCACAAATAAAACCATTTATGAATTTACTTCCCCTTACCTTTTATGATATGACATTCAAGTATAAACAATAAATCTTGTTTTAATGTAAAGAGATTTATGGGATAAACTGAGGTGTTTTGGTTTGTCGACTGTCTGAAGGTCAGGGTTGTCAAGAATTTTTAATAAGATGCATCAGACGGGATACACAAATGGACTGAAACTGACGCATGCCAACAGGAGGATGATACAGCAGTGTAAAAACTACAGAATTAATGATCACTTTAATTACTCCCAGGAGCCTCCTTGCGCAGAGGCTTCACCGTTAACGGCCGACGACAGAGAACACGATGCCACCTCTCCTCAAACAAAGTGGGGCTGAAAATAACTCCATATACCTGCTTTGATGTCCAACACATAACAGCCCCATTGAGGAATCAGTCGGAAGAACTCCATGAAGAACCTGAGCGTCGGCCCACCGCCTCGCTGAGCCGCCTCATTGGTCCGGGAGCTTCCTGCATTGTCATGATTGGCTGTAGACGCGGCCACGGTGCCGACTCTCGCCTAGCAACAGGCACAAGTGCAGCCACTGCAGAGCACCCCCCCTCTCACACACTCCTGCCTCCGTGTGGGGGAGCAGCTGATAGATGGAGCACACGGAGAGGGAAAGAGAGAGGCAGGAACATGGGATGGCATATGTACATGAGCACACAAACACATAATCACAGGGCTGAGGATGCATGTGCACACACACATACAGTAAGTACATCTTGTACTGTCTTGTTGAACCTTACATAACCGGGCTAATATTGGCAGCTTTAGCCTGGAAGAGCAGCTGGAGGGAAATCAAACACACAACACGTTACCCACGATTCTGTTTCTGAGAAATGACATTGATGTACATTTAGTTTGCTGCAGCTATTATATTTTAAAATGAAATGTCTTGTATTTTATCAACATACCCAGCGAAGATTTATATTCACTTCAATCTGCCAAAGCAAAATGTTGATGCAAAACCTCAGCTGACAAAGTATTCACATATCAGCTCGTGTAAACTAAAGAATAAGTAATGTATTTGTGGTTATACGACGGAAACTCAAAGCACTGGGTTAAGGTTAATGCAGCTCAATCGCTAGAAGAAAATGTTTGCATTGTGCGTTTCTGCAAACTACGAATATACATTTGCACTTTCCATACATTGAATATCAACATTTCTAAAGTGACACACCTGGGAGTTTTTCCGAGACCCCTCGCTGTTTTACAAGTAGCTTCAAAGGCACCAAATGTTGGTATTTTTTAGCAACCCATGGCTGGTTTTCCAGCAGCATTTTAGGTACCCAAACTTGGTGTTTTTTGGCAAACTGCTGCTGTTCTACGAGCAGCTTTTTAGGCAACAAAAGTAGGTGTTTTTAAGAGACCCTCACTGTTTTACAGGTGGCTTTTTAGGCATCAACTTTGGGTGTTGTTTAGCAACTCTTTGCTGTTTTACAAGCAGCTAAAAAAAAACATCACTGTTTTTCCAGCAGCTTCTTAGGTACCTAATGTGGGTGTATTTTAGTGACCCCTCACTGTTTTACAAATAGCTGTGTAGGCACCAAATTTGGGTGTTGTTTAGCATCCCTTCACTGTTTTTCCAGCAGCTTCTTAGGCAGCAAATGTAGGTGTTTCTTTCGGCCTATTTCCACAAGATGCATGTTGGTTGCGTCTGCGCTCCGGTGTGCTTCCACCGGCTGTGGCTGTGCTGCGTTCTGGCTCCGTCACAGCTGCGGCACTCCGGAGCCCTCCGCAACAGATACGCAGGACTTCTATTTTTGCCGGACGCCGGAGCACAACGCAGCAATTTAGCACAGAGCAGATCGTGCGGGGCAGGAAGTCGTGCACAGAAACAAAATAAAACATCCAGTTAATTTTCAAAATAAAATACACAGTGTTCACGGCAGATAATATTTCCCTGCACTACACTTTGAAAACATCATAATGGGCAGAGGCAGGCCTGAAGTCAACAGGTCAGAGGTTTTCAGACGTCATTTCAACCCATTGACACCATGGACGAGGAGATATTAATCATGGCAGTGCACCGAGATGTCTTCTGGTGGAGCTGCACCGCTCCGTACAGCAAACGCAGCCGGTGGGTGTTGACGGACGGTGGAGCACGCAGCGGATAACCAGCGCTGCCGTTCTGCAACGGACACGCATCCAGTGGAAATCCGGCGTTAGCAAACTACTGTTTGTATCAGTTTTCTCATACTACAGCGTACGTTCTCTTCAAAAGTCAAGATGGAGAGAGGTTTTAAAGCAGCTCATCAAATGGCGCTGAAGAACATGCTGTGAGTGTCGTCTAACAGGCTCTTTGAGCTGTCGTTTCTCAGAGCCAATGAACCCGTTGTCCTCTCGCTGTTTTCCAAATTTAGATATCACAAGTTTGGCAGACGATTACAAAGACTGACAGGTCTGAAAGAGCATTAGCCATGATGCAGGTTGGGAGAAGAGGAGGGAGTTATGTACAATTCAACAGTCTCATTTCAAGGTGAAAAATGCTCACTGTCTCAGTATTCATAGTGTGCACTGTAGCAGAATACTCTGAGCCTGCAGATTAGTGTAGTTTAGATGAAAAATGGTCTATCATCTGGCTGTATTGTAGTGTTAATGAACACAGAGGGAGACTGTCATTACCTACCCTGAACTGCATTTCCAATTTCCTCTTACTTATCACAGATTGGGATGTGTTTTAGTTGTGCAAACATTTTTCTGAAGCAGAGATGTTCTTTGTGGCAGACTCACAATCAGGAGGGACTGATTTCAGGGAGATTTAGGATAATGTTTGCTCTGCCATTTACGCTCAAGCCAGCACCATTTGCTGCCACAGCTCCTTCCTCCACATGAGGTAGTTTGAATTGTTGATTTAACCAAGATTCATGTATGTTTATAAGGAGGGATTAGCTCTGTGAAAGCTCCGTCAAAGAGCAGAGCCTTTTCCTCCACATCCGTGTAACCAGCTGCTATAAATGGTCAGTACCAGAGTCTCTGACTGAACTTGGTTAAAGTTAGGGAGACACTCTGGTTTGGGTTCAGATTACTACTTGGATAAGGTAAAGGAATGACCGTGGTCAAATGGGACCTGTTGGCTAATTTTCTGATTGATAGGCTTGTATTTTGGGTTTATACTAGAACATGTTTACATGCTTTAATGTGAAATGAGCCCCCTTCCCAAAAAAGTCCAGTCTGCTGTGATAGGTCGGTGTGGTCGGGTTTTTGATTTCTCTTGCCATCTCTCTGCTCGGGAATGACTGTGAATAGCAACACCTTCTACTGCAAAAAAAAAAAAAATCACCAATAAAAGCTTTTAAAAACAACCAGACATGTTACAGCAAGAATATGGTCCGAAATGACCAACATCAGAAACCAAGATTACATGTTTCCCTGACGTTAGCACGTAGCTACATGTAGCAGTGTACATAATTTAAACACTTGCAGTAGTGTGCCTGGAGCAGGTGACCATATAAAGAAATCTGTCATGAGCTGACGTCAACTTGTCTCAAAAGTAGAAAAAAACACTGGAAAAAGAGCATACCTACACGTTCTCAATCCATGTTGTTGCATGAAGCCACTGTGTCAGTGGACTTTCACATCTACATATTACACACCAGGTATCCTCCTGCATCTGCTGTTGTTGTTCAGGGCCTCCGCAACCAAGGACAGGATGTCAACAAAAGCACATGGTTAGGTTTAATAAAAAACATCACAATTTGGGTCAACATTCATTCAGGAAGCGATCACCCGAGTTCCTGGGTGAAAGTCCAGGGTTTCTTGGACCCATTCACCACCGCTCCCACCCAACCTATAGGCACTTTCCAGCTTCTTATATTACGTCTTTACCAGCAGTGTTTCAAACTGACACTATCCTTTGATGAATCATACCGTGACAAGTCCACAGTCGGGAACTGCCCATTGGTTCGACAGCCCATTGATTCGACATCCCATTGTTCCGACCATATTAAACTCATTGTTCCGAAATCATCATGATGCCCTGTGGTTAAGGTCTGGTTAGGTTTAGGCACAAAAACCATTTGGTTAGGGTCAGGAAAAGATCATGGTGTGGGTTAAAATAAAAAAGAAAGTGACAAACACATAAGCCGTGAGCCTGCTCCGCCTCAAGCCAGTCGCGGTTCAGCACCGCAGACAGTCGGGCTAATGGGATGTCGAACCAATGGGCTGTCGAACCAATGACATGGACCCCCACAGTCTTATCACACTGCTGTGACGAGTGCTGTCCTGCTGACTTTTGGCGTTGGTGTCCGATGCCGAAATAACTGACAAAGCAGCGGTATTTGACGACTTTGTAATGAGAACGGGCTATGTATTTAGAACAGTCTGAAGCCTGAGGTTTTTGCTCACAGGGATTACTGTAACATACATTTACATATTTGAAACTTTAGCCACGTTCACTATCAACATATATAACCACACCCAGTGGTGATGTCACAGTATACTGACACTCCTGGAGTTCATTTTGACATCACTGCAGCAAGATGAAAAGTCCTAACCACTGTGCATCAGCAAAAACAAGATGAAAATTATAGCTGCTGCGCAGCGATGGGTCGGGTCCGGGTATTTTTTGGCAATTCTGAGCAACAAGCAGAAGAATTGGAAGACATTTAGGAATTTAGCAACCTTTGCATCAGCTGAGGCTTGAACTCACAACTTCTGAGACTAAGAATCAATTTCTATCTCACTGAGCTAATTAGTCAGTGATAATTCATGTGTAGCTTCACAAATTGACTAAGCCAGACGTGCAGGTTTAGCAGCCGTCCATGCATGGAAAGGCAGATTTCAAACCACTGTAAAAAATTCAGTT
>NC_065526.1:4309296-4326215 GCF_006386435.1 Epinephelus moara | reverse complement strand
GAGACTGGACCTTTGTGCAAAGTTTGGTGAGTTTTCACCCATGGGAAGTATGATTTCCTCAGAAGAAGAAAGAAGAAAGAAGAAAGAAGAAGAATACCTAGGATTACAATAGTGTCCTGGCAGCTTAGTTGCCCGGACCCTAACAAGTGAGTTCCCCTTTAAAAGGCCCAGTGTGTAGGACTTAGGGGCCTGTATCAGCAGAAATGGTTTAGAACATTCATAACAATGTTTTCAATAGTTTATAATCACCTGAACATTAGAGTCACTGTGTTTTCATTAGAATGATCTGTTCCATTGTGCCATGTTGTTTCTACAGTAGCCTAGAACGGACAAATCAAACACTGGCTCTACATAGGTCTATTCGTTGACACTAAATCCTACACACTGGACCTTTAAAATATTGTTCTCTTGGGCAGAGTCTCAGAGGACAAGCTCAACCTGTTGCTGCAGTTCTTGGAAACACAGTCCTATAATATCATAATCAAAGGTATTCGATCAGAAGGTGGTCATTGCCCTGGAATATTTGTTCAAGTTTACACAACCCATGAGCTATGGTGATGTGTTTAACAGCAGAGCTCCATTTTCAGACCTTCTCCACTGATTAATTAAATTCACTTCATTTGCCAAGTACAGCAAATGTGCAGGAATTTGTCATGGTGGCAGTGCTGCAGACAAGTCAATAAAACAAAAAAGCTAACACAGCATTGATACATGCAATACAACAGGAAGGAATTCAATACTGCAATTTATACTCATCAGTGGATTTGAATCCATACACTGCGTCTGCTCTGAACTGTACCTGCGTACAAAACAACTCTGTGCATTCCAAAGGATGTTGCCTGCATTCCTCAGGCTGATGGTAAATGATGGTAATATTATTATATCTGCAACTGGTATTAAATCTCATTCATCAATGCCATTTGCACTCGGGTGCTCTTCCTCGAGGGAGGTGAGAGAACTGCAGCGTGTTCAGAAAGTCTTCACCTCCTTAACAGTTCAGCCGACTCATTCTCTCTGTGCTAAATGCCTCAAGTGCACCAGCAGGTTTCAGCTCAGCAAATATGAATGCGTCACATTCAAGTTCTTCTCGACATTCTCTAACATATTTAAAGAGGAACTCCACATTGAGGGGGATAGTTTCAATGTGTTGAATGGGGTTGTATGAGGCAGTTATCCATAGTATATTGAGTGCAGTAGATGGTGGTCAGCACACCCCCAGTTTGGAGAAGCAGGCTGGAGTACCAATACAGAAGCTAAGCATTGTACTGCTATGTTTGCATTCTGCAGGTAATCTCGTTCATTCTTGTTGATGTTCAAACAGGAGGTCGTTCCAACAAGTGACACACAACTTTCTGCTCAAAATTACCTTGTATGTGTCTACTTCAATTCACAGTTTTGGTTACGCTGATTTCTCTCGCCTCTTCCTAACCGTGACAAAATAGGCAAAACTCCGAAGTCAATCACGTATGTCAGCTGCTGCACCGAGTATAAATACCAGTACACTACCTGGCCGTATGTTTGTGTCTCTTCCACATACTGTAGCTGCTTATAGAAATAGCAAGCTTAATTAACACAGCTGGGAAAACAATGTACATGTACAAGATTTATTACTCTGCAGTGGCAGTAAACACAACACATGCCCCCCCCAGAAAGCTGTGTTATTCAGAGCTTAACAAGATATTTATTGCAAACGAAGTGTAACATTAACTGGGACAAATAGCAGGACTACAGCTACGTACTGACACTCCTCCACGGAGTGCTTCAGTAGTGCTGCTTTTCAAGCTACAACACAGGTACTCCAACCTGTTTTCATTCCCAGGTCATAAAAAAAAAGTGAGACAAATGCAACCATTTTTATCTTTTAATGATTTATTACTACTTGATGCCTGTCTACAAACTATATGATAGTCCTGTCATTGTGAGGTGAAAGGTAAAAATGCGAAGAGATCTTGCTCGATTAACCATTATTGTGTAAAGGACTGCATATGGTATATTTTGAAAGTCAAGCCAAGGGCCAATTAAAATTGGTCTGCGGGCCACAATTGGCCCCCGGGCCAGACTTTAGACATGCCTGCATTAGGCCTGTGTTGTTGTTTTTCTTTGTGTCCCCTTCCCTTTTTTCCTCCAGGTCCCACCTCTCCCTCATTACTAGTGGTTGAGCACACCTCAAGCCACTTGTAATGGGGGAGCCATAAATGCGGATGACTGGCTGCAACCGGTGGTTCAGTGGACCGTGACAGCAGCGCAGTGTGTGGTGGGTTGTCTGGTATAAGCATTATGCGTTGAATGACCGGTGGGTACTCGTTTGGGTGTTGTTTTCCAGTTGCTGTTTTGTTGGCCCAAACTTACGTTTCTTTGCTTGTGTGTTATAGGTGGTCCGGCTACTCGTTTGGAGCAGCTCGCGTTATGTTTTCGTTATATTCTGTCAGAGATGGGACCAACTCACACATGTGCAAGTCTCAAGTCTTAACCTTCAAGTCTCAAGTAAGTCCCAAGTCATTTTTTCTTGGGCAAGTCAAGTCAAGTCAAGTCAAGTCACCTTATTATTGTAATTTTACCTGCAGAATCTGATCTTAATAGTGAAAAGACAAGATATAAGTAACTGTCAGTTAACAGTGACTTCATCGCTGCAATGTTTACTTTGCAGGGACGGCCCCCATGCGCACGCGCACACACACGCGCACACACACACACACACACACACACTAACCAAGGCAGCGGCCAAAATCACCCATTTAGCTCATTTAACCCTGTGTTGCTCGTTCATAAAACGTCCAGCCGGTCTTGTGATGAACCGGTCGCAATGTTCGCTCACATTTTCTGGGGTTAATGTTAGGAAATTAATTAAAAAACAAGTTCCACCAAACCGACCGATCGTATCAAGCTAACGTTAGCTAACTACCGACTAACCAGATAATATTAGCTAATTGACAAGCACTTACTGGGCAGAATGGCTCTTCAAATGACGAACAAAGTTTGAAGCTGTTGTCTGGCTGTCCGAGATGTTTATGCCGCATGTCTTGCACTGTGCTGTTCGTCTTTTGCCGTAATAATGGTAATTCCGAAAGCCGAAGACGATGACTCTCGGTACCCCTCCCGCTGACATGTTGATGCCTATCTGATATAAGAGGGCCTGTTTCTCCAATAAACACGTAAGGTACGTAGAGAGGGCATGACTGATTGACAGGGTAGTGATCCAATCATGACAACGCCATTCTCAGCCTGCGCTCCTACCGGGTAATCGACATTATTTTTTAAATAATTTATTAATTTTATATTCTAACCGAAAACATGATGTGAATAACACTCAAGTCATTCAAGTCATTGTGTCTCAAGTCAAGTCAAGTCCCGAGTCTTTAACTTCCAAGTCCGAGTCAAGTCACAAGTCTTTTATTTTTTGTCAAGTCAAGTCACAAGTCATCAAAACAGCAACTCGAGTCGGCTCAAGTCCAAGTCACAATGACTCGAGTCCCCATCTCTGTATTCTGTTTTGTAAATAAATCATTGCTAAGTTAACGTTGACCTGCTCTCCTCTCTCCTTCTTCCGAAAATACCCGGTAAACATTTTATGTTACTCCCCTATCCCCTGGGCTCAAACGGGGACGTAACAGGGTGGCATTCATAATGAGAACAGGCAACCCGACCTCCTACAAAATACTTTTGATTCAAATACCTTTTGAAGGTAACATAATTAGTGCCTGCTTTACAATCAGTGGCCATATTTCTTAAGGTAATAACACCCTGACCCCATGTATTTCTTACAAATGAAGAAGTAAATTAGAGAAACTGTCCTTCCTCAAAAAATGACACCGTAGGTTTTAATGCAATCAGCTTATTATGACCCATTTATATTTTAAGTTTAAGCAACGACCTCTAGTGGCTGCAGTAATTATGACAAGAGAAAAAGGAGGATATCAGGTGACCTGTTTATTATGCAGAGCAACAAATATGCTAGACAGTGGTGCTGCGGAGAAGAATTTCTGGTCAACTTTGCTCAGCCTGCTGCCTCCGTAACCCAGCCCTGGATAATGGATGGATGGAACAAAGATCGCATAGGGAGGAGGTCGGGATAGACAGATGGGTCAAAAGAACACAGGACTTTCACCCAGGACACTGCTCTTCATGTCGCCTGTGAAATTAAAAGTCAACGTTGGTTTTCCAGTTTCCGTAGGTAAAAATCACCTGGATCTTCTGCCCTGTAGTCCCACACGCATTAGAGACTTTTGCTGGGCAAGTGGCTGACTTTCGGTTTAGCCCTCCGCTAACCCTGAATGGGAATGAAATTATTTGATCCTGTGACTCTTTTAGACTTTTGAAATGTCATCAGTCCCAATGGATCTGATCCTGATAGTGAAACAAGTCATTTCTGAGGGTTGTGGGGCAATACAAGTCTATGGGAAAACTCTCTTGGAGCCCAGTGGCATCAGCGGTAGACCAGGAAGTTGTAATTTCATGGTTTGGCCACTATGTTAAATTGGCTCCAAAGCCTGGTGCTGATCCTGGAGGCTTGGTCATGTGGTCACTTTAAATATGTAACATAACGATGCCCAGCCATGATTCTCTCTTAAACCTAACCCCACCAGATTCAAGAATTCAAGTAGCTCTCTGTGGTCGTACACTGAGAATTCTCACATATTTTGAGAGAGAGAAAAAAGGTTTGTTCTATTTTCATTCTGTCACCAACTCGTTCAACAAGTGCTTCTGCAGCTCTTGCATTTTATCAAACTGCAGGACAAATTCAACACAACAGCAGGAAGGCTGCGACACGTTCATTCCATCAGAGATGCTCGTCAGCTGAGCCTCCTCCAGCTCCCTCTGTCTTTTTTTATCCACTTCTTCATCCTGCCCGGCAGGGGGTCTGTGCATCCGTCAGGCGCTGTGTGGGAAACAGTGGGACTGGAGCTTTGTGATTGTTGTAATTTTCATCTCACCCCCCTCCCTCCACGTCTCTCGTTCTCGGCCACCTGCCTTCTTTTTTCCTTTTTTTCTTTCTCCAGCTGCTGATGTTGCTTGCCTCTGAGGAGTCAATGGGTTTCATTGGCTCGCTAGGTCGTCAAGGCAACCGAATACTTGGAAAGTCAGAGAAGACGTAACGATGTGACAGTCAAATTTGTTGGATGTATATATATGTTTACATGCTGAATATGTTGTGGCATTGTGGTGACAAACTCAAACTGAAAACCTGCAGAACGTTATCACAGCGTTCTTGCTTTGGGTCGGTGTACAAGAACATGCTCTCATTCAATGATGTAGTAAATACAAAGGATGGCAAACAAATACATACAGCATTTATACCTAATAACAAAAGTAATGATCTTTTCCTTTTCAAATAAATTTCGCTTTCATTTCTTAAAGGGGACCAAAAATGCTTTTCCTTACTCTCTCTCATAGAATGTTGAAATATCAGATGTTCATATCTAACATGCCCAAAGTTTCAATTACTGACGTAAACAGATGTAAAAATAATCCCTGTTAGGAAAGACTTCAGGATCTAGATCATTCTGAATACTCTTGTATTAATACATACTATTCTGTCTAGTTTGGTAACCAGATGACATCGGATTGTGATGGATTTCTTTATACTGCATTATTTCACATACACTGCTGTGTGTAGCAACATGCTAACGTCAGGGAAACCTGTTATCTTTGCCAGTGTGGTTAATTTCTCACAGATTTCAGATCATATTCCTGCTGGATCATGTCTGGTTCACAGACTGTATCTAGAGATGGACAACATGACCAACCCAATCTAATCCAAACTTTTAGCATATCACTGCCTGGTAAGTGCTGATGTAACCCCCCCTTCGTCTTAGCAGGTAAATATAATTTAGTGTAACTCCCCCTTTTAGCAGGTAAGTATATTAACAATGGACCAACGAGGTTGCAATACTCAAACAAGACCAGTACCAGAATACCTAGCATTTCGCTCTTGGAGTCCAGGGAATGAATACCAATATTGAGACACACACATACAATTTAATTTGCAAAAAACATGTATTTGTATTTTATTCCCCCAAAACAGAAATATGGCTATAAGCCTTCAGTGTAGAACAATGTATAGGAAATAATAAAGGAAAAATAACAAACTGCGCGCACAAGAAAAATAAAAAAATGTATCTTCTGTTGTCTGTGTTCAGTTTTTATTTATGAGCTCAGTATCAGTTCGTTGGGGCCCTTTAATGTGTATAAGTGGCCGTGTATCCTACCACACCACAGGTAAGAAAAGGACGTTCCATTCTCTGTTTCTCTCAACCTGGCTTGCCATCTGATTAACTGGAGTTTCTTTTCCACAAGTGATCCTCATGAAGCAGCAGTGTTGCTCGCTTCAAATCAGTCATCCAGTGATGTCGGCCTTGATCACGACTCTTATCTTATCTCTTTTCATCAAATCCTCATCAGATCACAGTCCGCTCTAAAAAACCTGACCTGTTGAACAGGCCATATTCAAAATATCAACAAAGACTGTAACACACTTAAAGCCTATATAACTACCCATCTCTATTGTACAACCAAAAATAATAAACCTTAATATCTCATCTGATTTAACAGAGTCCACTATACTAGTGGAACATTAATGCTATTTTACTCTTAAAAATAACTTCTTGTCTCAAAATAAACTGAAATTAGGCTTCTCATCTCTTCTCTATATTTTCCAACACATGAAATACATATAAATCAACACAATCCACAGTAAATTACTACACATCCTCTCACACACACACACCTACACACGCACACACACACACACACACACACACACACACACACACACACACACACACACACACACACACACACACACAGCATACCCCACCACCCTATCTCACAGTTTACACACTTACAAAGGACAGCTCATCACATTTCTGTTCGACATAAAGATGCTAACTCTTTAGCTTGAGTCAATGAGCTTCCATTAGCGAAATTACCTTAGCGGCTAGCGAAACGTTGCACTAGCTTAACAGTTAGCATGTGATTAGCTTAGTGGCTAGCACGCGATAAGCTTAACGGTTAGCGTTTCCCGTCTTACACTTTCTCTCGTTAAAACTCATTTTTTAACACACAATTAACTCACCGCCAAGCAGCGTCTGATAACATAAGGGTCCGGAGACTCCTTACAGCAACTCCCGGCCACCTCAACACTGTTTAAAGAACCCACAAAGCGGAGAGCTCTCCCCAGTCTCACGAGCTGGTGTGGTCTCTCTCTCATCCATGAAAAAAAAGGGCGGCAGCTACCTCTGTTCGCCACTTTACGTCATCAGACAGGGCATTGGCTGATCCCACGTCAGCTCACGGGAGCTCAGTTAACCCTTTCATTGCCAAGCCTCAATTTCACACTATATACAGATAGGGTGCACTCAACCACTACACTCATATGAATATGAATATGGCTCTATGAAGCCTGGGCTACACTGGTCATGTCTACATATTATACACTATGTATAGTCCTGCATTTGTTATTGATTTTCTGGGATGGAGTATCCATTTACACTCTTCAACAAAAGCATGTGGTTAGGTTAAAAGACCTATCCGCCACCCCTCCCAACTGCTTGCCCCTAAGGGACTTTCCAGCCTCTTATATTACATTGTTACCAGCACAGTTTCAAACTGATGCCATCGCGTATTATACTGGTGCAACAGCTTCCCTCCAACCAATGGATGGCATAGCATAACACAGCAAAAGGTTCCAACTGGCCGTGTTACAAACCACCGCAAAAGGTGGCTTTTGGCATTGCTGTCTGGGGCCAAGACCCCTGACAAAGCAACGGTATTTGATGACTTCGGGATGACAGCGGGCATCCAAAATATCTCCATCGCCCCGTGATGGTTGGCTGCAGCAGCTTTAGGGCATAAACCCCGTCCTCCCCAATGTTAGCGGAACAGACATGGGACAAACTAAAAACTCAAAGTATAAATCAGATACATTTTTCTTAAGATGGTTGCTGTCATCTCTGACGTCTCAGATGCAAGATGGCAGCAACCTTATTTGCAATATTTTGGCTTTATTTTGTACAATTGAGATGAATCTTCCATCTCTATATACAATGTATGGTCGGGTTGTGTTTAGCAGCTTCTAGTGGTGACTTTTAATGATAGAAAGCAGAGCTATTCTCCATTATAGTCATTCCCCAGCTGCAGTGGCGGTGCAGAGATACACAACCGGAAATGCTGATCAGTCAGAGCAGACTGGGCTTTTTTGGGTGGGGCTTAAAGTGACAATTGCTAAAACGTGGCGTTTCAGACAGAGGGTGAATACATGTGTTCCAGCACACCTCTGAAAAGTTTTTTCTAACACACAAAAAAATGTCTTTGGTTTACGAAGAGAAACAAACACGTGTGTAACGATACCTGCTGGGTTTGTGCAAATATCTTGCACTTGGTTTGTAAATGTCCTAAATTGTGCGTTGTGTGGATAAAGGTTGGAGACACATTCAACTGTTACTTAGAGAGTTACAGTGCCATCAGCCTCATTACTGCTTTAAAATTTCTCACAGCTGTGTCTTTGTAAATGTGCTTATTCACATACATGGCCAGACTTTACAGACGAACATTTAAGATTGCAGTCAACGCTCTGTTTTTCTGCTCTGGTAACTGGCACTCTGCACAGTCCTCCCGCCGAGGACGCCCATCATAACATTTTTAGAACAAGCAAGCAAGAGAGAGAGAGAAAGCATTCATTTTTGGCTCGTTCGCCTCAACAAGCTTCAATTTGTCTCCCACTTAGAGACCAATCGACTCGCTCAGCCCTTCGCCCCTGAGACCTGTGAGCAGTTTGGATTAGAAAATGGAGCTCTGCTAAACAGCACTCAGCAGCATGTGAGGTCCTCGGCTGGATGCTCAGCACAGCTACACACGGCAGAGACGTGGCTGTGGACGAACAAACGTCTAGATTGGCTCGAAACCTCAAGTTACCTCTCCTTAATAATAATGTGGACAGTAAGGTTACCTCATGTAAGGAGGTTAATGTTGATTTGTGTTATACATCATGGTAGGTGATAAAAAAGAGCGTCGACTCTGAACTACACGACAAATAAATTTGGCTTTGTGGAAAGCAGAATTTACAACTGAGATGCTGCAGAGCAGTGAAATCAGACCTTACTCTTACAGCCTGTTCATAAAGCTCACGCTCTCAGAAGCAAGGTAATAAATCTGTGCGCTGCTTTGCATAGAGTTCCATTTTGGTGAACTCTGAGAGATGAATTTGCACCTCTGACAAATTACTAACCATCTTGAAAGTGCTGACCTTTGAAAGAAAGTGGAGGAAGCTCTCACATTAGCAGTGTCGTACCATCCAATTTTATATAACCCTCTTTTGCTGCAAAATAACCTCTCCCCTAAAGACGTGATTTATTTTCAGCCATAAAACAGGAGTTAATAGTACAGATACATGTACAGCTAGTTACTTTGGCAACCATCCCAAACCTTACAGGTCCCAATGAAGGGGCAACCTCGGGGGCTGTAAAATTAAGCCAATGCGAAAGTGCAGTTCCTCTAATGGCCACTTGAGGCTGGCAGTAATAATAGACCCCCACGCTACAATGCTTTACAGCAGAAATAAACATGTTTACAGTGTGGTACAAACAACAGTGCTTGTCTTTACCAAGTTTCCCCATTTGTGACAACTGTACAGTGGTGGATTTTAATATAACACATCCATTTACCTTTTGTTAGGGTTTAAAGTAAAGGGAGTGGCCACTTTGAGTGACAGGCTGTCTGTGAGTCGTCACCACATCCCCATTCTGTATAAAATGGGATGGGACAGGTGTGACGTTTTGCCGACCTATTATGTGTGCCACCCACTGCCAGGAGATTTAAAAAGCAGCTAGAAGCAGTTAGCAGCTAACTCAAAGAAGAAGTACAGCATCCGAAAATGTTCTCAAATTGGGAAAACAATGAGGTCTGGAAGTTCCGAACCCTCCAAGTAGAGGACGAGATCATCCGCCATGTAACAGGGACGTTAATGCCATTCTTATTGTTTATAAAGCACTGCTGACATGTAGTTTATATCACACTGGAAGCTGTTATGTTACATGTCACGCCTCTTTTGCTCCCAGGGTGCCAACATGCTGTCTAGATTCACACAATGAGGTGCTACGATGCTGCTGTTTTTGAGTTCTGTGTAAAATGCAAAGGCAGTGTAAAGAAGGGACTTCATAGCAGCTCTAAAGCGTGATCTGTAAAAAGATCTTATGAGTCAGATCCACCCCTCACTCCTCCACAGCTCCACCCTCTTGTCCAAATATGGTCACTTCTTGCTCCATAAAGCAAAGATGGCGATGGCCAAAACGCCAGACTCAAGTCCCCAAACCAAAAGGTGATGTCACAGTGGCTACGTCTGTTATTTTTTACAGTCTAAGGTCCCAACATAGTATCAGGTATTGATTGGAGTTTAGACCCTGCTGCTTGATAACAATGGCTCCATTAGTATTTGGATGTAAAATAAAAATGTTTTTAAAATTCCAGGATGTTTACAATTAGAATCAGCAAAACCAAATGTGATGTACCTCAACTTGAGGAGCAGAGGCCAGCTGGCTGGGTGCAGAGCTTCAGCTATCTGTTTGTCATCCCCACAGCAACTCTGCGAGTGTGGCTTTAAACACAAGAAAACAAATACTGAAAAATTCTGGTGGGGGGTGGGGGGCTGATCAGAGGCAGACTTGTCACATTCTGTTAAGTGTGTATGAGACAGCGGCTGTGTGTCTGTGTGTGTGTGTGTGTATGTGTGTAGGGGGTGATGTTTGAGACTGTTCCTTGGATGTGGGTTGAGCCCCGACAAGCCAAGCGCCATCATCCCACCGTCACCCCCCCCACCCCCAGCCAGTCTAGCAGCTTGTCCTTCCCCAGGGCCCCATGTCTCCCATGTCAATCCAAGTCTGGGTGGGTACACACTGGACCATAACACACACACACACACACAAATACCAGCTGTGCATGGCAACAGCTAGACAAACACACATTAGCTATTTTTGATTTTACACACAAAAAAAATCACATAAAAGCTTAGACGAGTGACACAAGAACATTTGTATCAGCTTCCTGTCTTTGTATTACACATGGAGCTGGAGTGTGGTTAGCTTAGCTTACCATAAAGACTGGATGCAGAGGGATACAGCTCACCTGGCTCCATCCAAGGTTACACACCTACCAAATATCCTACCAAAGATCACTAATAAACGGGTATTTCTTTGTTTTTTCTGCTTAAAATAAAGGCGAAAACAATAATTGTTGATAAGCAACTGTTTATCCATCTGCCCAGCACTTGTGAGCAACATCTCCGTGTGGGTTGCCAGATATGGTCTGTAAGTTTGGTCTCTGTCAGTGGTTGTTGGACCCATCTACTACCCCTCCTGCACACCCTACTCGGACTTCGGCCACCTTAAGTTCCATTATTGTCCAGCCGTTGTCTCCCCCCGATATCGCCAGGTGCCATTATACAATAACAGCAACTGGCTACATATCATGACAACATGAAAGGACAACTTTTTTCAGGGGTGTCCAATGCGGAAGTCACTGACCAAGCACTGGTTTGGCTTGTTTTTTAGGTGGTTAAAAACTCACCCACTGAAGCAGTGTTATCTCAGTACTTTAATTTACGTGACGTGGGGGGTTTGTACCCGATTATTGTAAACAAACACTGGGATTTGGTCTATTTGTAACAGCACCAACATTTATATATTTTCTTGTATATCTTACTGACGAAAACTCTGTCTGTCTGTGGGTGTGTGTGTGTGTCTGTGTGTTCCACGTTTTTCTCCTCACTGACTTGGTCAATCCATGTGAAATTTGGCACAGTGGTAGAGGGTCATGGGAGGATGCCAATGAAGCAATATTACATCAATTGGCCAAAGGGGGGCGCTATAGCAACCGATTGAAATGGCAAACTTTGAATGGGCATATCTCATGCCCCGTATGTTGTAGAGACATGAAACTTTGCACAGAGATGCCTCTCCTCATGAGGAACACATTTGCCTCAAGAACCCATAACTTCCGCTTATATAGATTTTCCGCCATTTTGAATTTTTTGAAAAACACTTCAAATGGATCTCTTCCTAGGAAGTTTGAGCGATCTGCATGAAACTGGGTGAACATAATCTAGGGACCAATATCTAAAGTTCCCTCTTGGCAAAAGTTGGAAAACTTACTAAAACTGAGCTTCTATAAGGCAATGAATATTGCGGAGGGCGTGGCTCATCACATAAAGGTGTATAACATCTCAAGGGTTTCACCCATCACCACGCAACTTTGTAGGCATATGACCACACATAATCTGAGGGGAGCTCATTTCTTATCTAGGCCTAACCTCCATATGGATTTTTACTAAACTTGGTAGATATGTAGAACCTCAAGGTGACTGGAGAAATTTAACTCTAATTGGCAACTGGGTGGCTCTATAACAACAGAAAAATAGCTAAAATGCGACCGATTGAATTCACAAAAACTCTGTCTGAATACATTGCTCTTCTTAATGGGTTCAGTTGACTATTTATTCTGCAACTTCCTATGACCTGTATCCCAAACACACACCATGTGAAACTGTACGTGGATAACTGTGCACTCAGTGGGTATGGACTAGTATACATATACTGTATATTGGAGCAGAAATGCCAAAGATTATTCCAGTTTGATAAATCCGTGTATCTAGGACGCTCACTTGATGTTTCTAGTAAATTTTGGTTTTGAGATTAACACCTCAACATTTCTTCTGAGTCAGTAAAGTAAGAGTTATTTTCAGTCAGCCTCGTTGCAAAAGGCACAAAGATTACAGCATCTTCTCACTTTTGTTCATTATATTTTCATGGGGGTAATGGTTGCTAGGCAACAACAGCAGCACTCGTGTGCGTGTGTGAGGAACACAGAGAGAAACTACAGACAAGCTGAGTGGGTTTTGATTAAAAAAAGAATAAATCTTTGATCTTCTCTTGCTCTGCTTGTTGAAAACACTGTTTGGATGTGAGACTTGTTTTATTAGTGGACGTGAACTTTCTGCTCCATCACAGTGAAACTAATAATAGGCGCTGCTCATGTCACTGCTGAGAGAGTGACACACAGTAACGGACACACTGAGGTTTTAATATGTTGGTGAGTTTCTGTGATATTGTCCTTGTTTATAGCAAATTATTTTCATCTTTGTTGTTTTGGCTCTGGAGGTGGCGATGTCAGTCTGTCAGTCAGTTCAACGTGTAGTTTTATTCATGACAGAGCACCTCTCATACTGACCAAATTCTCATCAGCTTCAGCTTTAAGCTGCTTTAAGCTTCTGTTTCTTCTTTAGTTTTAATGGTGGGTGTGAAATGTGCAGGCTGCCACCTTTCTAACTGAACCACATTACCCTTTTCCCTAAAAATACTTTTATAAAAACTGCTGCCTTCTATTATTTGTCTTCCAATTTCTGCTGCCGTAGAGTTAAAGGTCCAGTGTGTAGGATTTAGGGGATAATATTGGCAGCAATGGAATATAAGTGTGTTTTCTTTAGTGTATAATCACCTGAAAATAAGAATTATTGTGTTTTCATTAACTTAGAATGAGCTTTTCATATGCACCTGAGACCCAAACTTTTTTTGTAAGCATTTTTAACTTCTCCTAGCAATATGGGATCAGTAGTAGATACGTACAAAAATCTAAACATTATCAACGGTAATAAAGTTTCAATGTCCTACATTGAGATGACAATAAAGTCTCAATGAGTAGTTTAGTGTACTGTTCTCTTACTACCACTAGATGGCACAAAAAAGTCCATGAACGAGGACAAAAGGTCTTAGCCAAGTAGAATGAAGTATAAGGTCAAATAAACCCAAAATGTGAGGTCCTCATATGAAGACACAGGGTCCACTGAGGATATCTACAGAGGCAGCTGGGCCTTGTCTGCGGAGGTCACCATGTTGCACCGCCATGTCTCTGCGATAGCTCAGAACAGACAAACCAAACACTGGCTCTAGCCTCTCTAACTCTGCCAGGACGCCAACGTCCTCGCTCCCCCCCTCTTCTGTTAAATGGTATCTCCCAGATGCACTACGTCATCAAACCATGTGATGTTTGTTATTGCCAGATTCAGAAAGCTCTCGACTTTTCAAAAACAACATAGTTTTTCTTTTATTTATTATATATTTCGCATCAGAGCAACCTAAACACACAAAGTCCAAAATCGCGATGAGTGGTGACAAGTCATGTTATGCTGTTTCTCGACGGGAAAAGTTAAAGGATTACTCGCGATCTTATGTGGAGCTGTTAGCAGGGACTTAGCTCTTTTATAAAAGGTAAGAGTCTCACTCCTACCACTATTTTTGGCTGAGATATACCGTCTAGAAAGTGGGATCATAACTTTCACGTTTCATATGGCTTTATTTGGTGATATTTTATGGTGTTTCTGTGTCATAAACAACATCAGCTATCATAATCACACCTGATTTCAATAAGGTACAATGTTTGAAGCTGGCTGAGTGTTGTTTGATCACTGATAGTACTGTTTTGAAGCAGAGTGACCGACTTGTCATTTGGAGCTCCGCCTGGATCTTTTCATGGTAAAAACACTGTAGAATGGTCATACTTTGAGCAGTCTTCTTCAAATTTGAAACAAGTGTTCATTGATAGTGTGCCTACAGCCCCACAGTGTCATTTACCTGCTCAGATGAAGCCACAGACAGTTATTCATCCTGAAAAACATTTTTTATTTTATTTTAGGCAAAATCTTCAATTTTTTACTGACTTCAGAGGCCCATTACTGTGTCTCTGTATCACCTAGAGTGTTTCTGACACTTTCACAAGAAACTTCAGAGAGTTTCCTTTCTGGCAAGGCCTCATGCATGCATGTAGTCAGAGCGGTTCAGAAGCTACAGTCATTTTGATTTGGGTATGTCATTTTAGGCGTTTTTGCTACAAAATGGGGGTGGAGTACAAGAGGCTAGAGAGAACAGTTCGCATTTTCATGTCAGCATATGAAGTCAGCAGCCCCTCCTCAATGAGCAGTGTCTGAAAAACAACAATTTTTAAACCTGAAATTGCTTTATTCTGTGTTTTTACTGGTTTACATAACCAGGTTTGTTTGCTTCTGGGAGAGGAGGAGACCTCCTGAATGTCTGGATTTAAATGATCAGAGCAGGTGCTAGGATAGCAGCTTGTTTCCGACATGTCAAACAGCGTCAGTGAAACACTGATTTGTAATGTTTGTAATAATAGCATGATATGGATTTGGTGCACACAAGATTGACAGTAGCTTATTAGATTGTTAAGCACAGTTTACACAGTGTCTTCCTACATGTCCTTGAAGATCAGCACAGTCAATATTGTTTCTAATTTGTCAACAGCACACATTTGTGTGTCAAGGTTCTTCATAGTTAAACTCTACATGAAAGCATCTTCACAAGCAAATATAATGACTGCAGTGATTCAGTCAACATAAATTGATCATGCCGTCATAAATGCCTGTGTGACCACCGCTCATGAGACTGATGAAGTTGAGCCCCGTCTAAATATCCAGGGGTCACTGTAAAGAGGATTTTGGCGGTAAAAATCCAACAAAAACATTTTTCATCGGTCCAATAATTTTGTTTTCCTGGTGTTTAATGACATTACAGCCTCACAGTATCGCTGTAAACTTTTCACATTTTATTGGATTCTTATTTATGTCTTTGCTTCACGTCTGCTGCACTGACCCACTTTCTCCTCAGGGATCAATACAGTTCATTTTATTGTTTCTTATCTTAGATCTGAGCCGGTATCAGCCGTGCTGGGAGTGCTGTGTGTTTAAGTGCAGTGAATCGATGTCGGGCTAAGTGGCGTCTGATTTGTCATATAAAGTCGTGTTGAGCAGATCAGACAAGCAGAATTTGTTTCCTCAAGTGCCAGACTATTAGGAGCTTCAAGGTTTGGATCACGGCCATTAACTTAACACTGACTGAAGTACTTTTCTGACTCTTCACTGTGTGAACTTGAAGAGGATTTCATCTTTATTGTCACAGCTGCAGTATTTTACGATGAATCCTCAGCTAAATGCTAAAATGTATATTCGTCTGTGAAACAAAACTCAACCTGTGATGTCTGGAAACAATGCAGTGAATGAGACATGTGGTTTAATGAGGCTCCCAGGCAGAAACTAACACAACATTAGTCTGAGTGAAGGCAGATAATTCAAAGAGAGCCGTACTTAGTTAAGCCTGCTTTATAACACAAGCCCCAAGGCAAACAGCACTGTAGATTATATGTCAGTGCTATCTAAAATGATCCATACGACCGCTACAAAACATTTCATGTGACCATATTCTGACAGTCTACCTGTATACTTAAGTTTACTTTCAGCAAGTAAAACAACTTGATCAAGGTTCCTTGGAAGACATTAACCTTGACTATTATTGGAAGTATGTGAACTAAAGTCACCCCACACTCTCAAAGATCTGTGGCGCTAAAACAACGTCCTGCTACTTTCTGAGTGAGAGAGGAAGTCAGTCCATCCTCCAGTAAATCCTAAAACTGGAGCAACTTCAGACAGAGAATGTTTGCTTGAGAAATTATTTAGAAGGCACTAGATTATTCAAATATTTGCTGATTCCATTTTCTGTCCATTGAACAATCAATTTACCCTTCGCTAAGCCCCGCCCCTTTGTGATGGTCTGTCAAGCTGTCACAGAGTAAGCATGGAGCCCACACTGTAACTAACTGCACTCCCTGAAGAAATATTATAATATTTTTGGAAGAATGAAACAGTGATGTCAGAGAGAAGCAGACAGAGTCTGTGTTTGAAGGATATATCCAGGATGTCAAACTGACTCAGCAGCAACAACAGGTTAAAAAGACAAAGATAGTTAGAAGCTAAAGCCGAACTATAGGCTACAGATCACAGTGTAAAAGTGAACCACCACATCACTGCTGATCGCCACACAAGACAATGAATATAAAGGTGACACACAGCTGGATTGAACCAGCTGTGT
>NC_065526.1:4305802-4308643 GCF_006386435.1 Epinephelus moara | reverse complement strand
CTAGGTAGAAGGTGACAAAGCTACCAATGGGTATGGACTAGTAATCATTAAAAAGCAAAAGCAGCATGTGTATACATTCAGTAGGCTATATCTTCAGTAGCTAGCTAGCTAACCCAACACTTTTCAGGGTTTGATTTTGGTTTTGGAACAGGGAAGAAACATATATCTTTTTCCAACCTCTCCAGGTAACGAGTATCTTTAATATACATTTAGCTCGAAATCCACAAAACCAGCTTTAAAATGAAGGAAATCTGAAACAACTGCATTAGAGTCAATGGAGCTGTGTTGTCGGACCCTGGTCAGAGCCAGCCCGATGCTACATTATGATTGGTCAGTCTGTGTCTCGGGGCGGGATTTAGTGAAGGGTCAATTATCCGTTATCTATCCCTGATGCACTGGGTCAAGGCTGTCGATGAATCAGAGACTGTGTTGCCAAGGGAAAGTGCGTTTTCATTTACATTTGTTTTATTGAAAAAAACATACAGCTTACAGTTTATACAAAAACAAAATCAAATTCGGGCAGAGTTCTACTTGCTCATTGTCAAAAACATGAATATCCAAAAGCTATGTGCCGCCCCCAACACACACACANACACACACACACACACACACACACACACACACACACACACACACACACACACACACATTTTTTTTTTCTTCAGCTCTCCCCTGTTCAGAGTATGTTCCCCTGGGTATGTATGTATCCCAGAGGATGATAACAAACACTGTCTAATTCCACCATGACGCATCATTTCCTCCAGATTTAATTCAATGTACCTTTACCTTTACTGCCATAAAGCCTACACAGTTTTCAGATGCTTCCGGTCCCCATTGAGCAGGACTGAGGCATCTGATGAATTACTTCCTGCTTTACAGAAAGTCTGCCTGTCTTTTGAATCATCCGGCCCTCACTCTCCTGAATTATAGATAGTTAAGCTCAGTGATTACAGCAGATTGCCGTACAATTGCCTGCGTCAGTCAACCGGAGCGCTATCGACTGTCCTAGATTCACAAATTCTCCCTCGAGTGTCTCTCCTGGGATGGAGGGTGCTACTCGTCTCCGACTGCCTCAGTTTAAGAGGTTTATAGGCTGAGAAGTGACAGGAATTCATAGAGAGTGAAACTATTTTCAGCGTGTTTCAAGTTGAGTGGTGCGATGATAGGCTGCGGTGGGACCGTTGTCACAAAATCTTAAGTGGAGGTTATTTTTGGTGCGAAATTAACAAGGTTGCTGTGTTGTTTTTGTCTGTCAGGAGGAGAGGGGAGTTGGAACAGAGACAGGAAGTCGTTTCAGGTAAACCTCTTACAGTAAAAGTTTCAAATCTTTCTACGCAGGATGACATCTGAAACTAAATCTGCAGAATACATGTTGGCTGTGTTCACACTGCACCTCGACAAGTCAGATTTTTGAGCTGATTTCTAATTAGTCGTAACAGAAAAAAAGTTTGAATATTTCCTACGGCAAACAAAGGATCCGTACCCATCTCATCACCGTGCAGGATTTCATCACTGACAACAGCTTTTTCATGAAGCTAGCGATGGATAAGTCACATTAATCTTCCCATTTTTTGTTTCATCCTTCCATTTTCTGCAGGTGAAATGTTGACATTCCAATACAAAACTTAAATCCCAAATGCGTCTCTGTAATCCTCCCTCTGCCTCCAAACAGAGATTTCTCACTGTCACACTCTACATCGAGGGCTACCCTAAACACCTTGCAAACAGGTGGGAAATAAAGGTGCACTTTAAAACAGCACAAGATAACAAAGGAAAAACAACATATGGCATCCCTGTTTATTTTATGTATTAATATGAAGAGAGTTATCTCACCACACAGATCTAAAGTTTTTGTATCTTCAGTTGAAGGTGAATGAGAATGCTCTTTATCTCCAGAGAAAGAAAACTGTCATCAGGGCTGCACCTTGAAAGCTGGAGATTGGAATAGTCAGTTGACTGAGATTGCCTCAGGTCAAGTAGCCTTTAGTCATTGAGCTGTGCAGTGTGCTTCTGGGGACGTTTGGGTCTCCAGATTTTGCTGCAAAATGAGTGCTCAACTTTAGCAATACCTTTTGGTACAGAGAGCTGCAGACATCATGCAGTGACACAGAGGAGAAACTTTTCACCATAAGGCTCTGAGATAACATTATCTTCTCTCTTCTGCTTTAAAGTGGTGAATTTACAGCTCACACATACTTGAAACAAGGTGACATGGTTGAGCAGTGGTTAGCATTGTCGCCTGAGGCAAGAGGGTTGGGGAGCCCTTCTGTGCAGAGTTTGCATATTCTCCACATGTCAGCGTGGGTTATCTCAGGGTACTCCGGCTTCCTCCCTCAGTCCAAAGACATGCAGGTTAACTGGTGACTCTAAATTGTCCGTAGGTGTAAATGCGAGTGTGAATGGTTGTCTGTCTCTATGTGTCAGCCCTGTGATAGTCTGATGACCTGTCCAGGGTGAACCCTGCCTCTCGCCCAGTGTCAGCTGGGATAGGCTCCACCCCCCTTCGATCAGTAACAGGATAAGTGGTTACAGAAAATAAATGAATGAAAGATACTTAATATGACAGTCTCTGGCTTTTGTTTGATTTTTAGTGTCTGCATAAAATGTTGTACATTGCATGTCGTGACGGCCAGTAGCTTGTTTACTAGTCCATACCCATTGGTAGCTTTGTCACCTTCTACCTATGCCAATCCTCAATGCCTATGTGCAGTTTCACATAGATTGACCACGTCAGTGAGTAGAAAAACGTGGGACAGACAGAATGACTGACTGACAGAATGACACACTGACAGTTTCCGTGATTATGTACAGCATACCATACCATGACTTAGTCATACCAAA
>NC_065526.1:4302461-4305639 GCF_006386435.1 Epinephelus moara | reverse complement strand
GGAGAGGCATCTCTGTGCAAAGTTTCATGTCTCTACGACATACGGGGCATGAGATATGCCCATTCAAAGTTTGCCATTTCAATCGGTTGCTATAGCGCCCCCCTTCGGCCAATTGATGTAATATTGCTTCATTCGCATCCTCCCATGACCCTCTACCACTGTGCCAAATTTCACATGGATTAAACAGCCAAATTTGATTCAACTGACAAATTCAGAGTGGGATACAGCCCCAACTGTCAGATTAAGAAATACTCTAAATAAATAACTTAGAAAGTGCTTTATGAATAATATGATAAATGCATGGATCAGAGTCACTAAAAAAAATCTTTTTTTTTTTTAAATAAAAGTTTTACATAAAATACTTTACACTACTATGTATCTGTGTATCTCTTTCCAATGTGTTGTACCACTCATTTATTTATTATAAATCAGTTGGCAGAATAGTGATAGTAGAAAAGTGACAAACCTCACTCATGAAGTAAAATCCAGCAGAAACCAATCAAACCAACCCTGAAGCCAATCAACGGAGCACTCAACAGGTTTCTGTTATTTCTCTGCTGCGCACCTGCATCCCCCCTCCTGCTAATCACAGCCTGGGACTCTGTATACATTGCAAAGGGAGTATATCATGAGTGAGAGCCGTGCATGGATAGTGAATCGTAAAATGTGGAATCAAACATTGATGAGGAAGTCATTAATAATTCAGAGGCAGTGTAGAGATCTGTTGGCGAGCACCAGTTAAAAGAGCAACATGAGGGTTTGTTGGACAGGATGTGCCAGTAAGCCAAAAGAAATTCTCAGAAAATGCACAATATTGGTTCATGAAATATGACAAAAATTACAGTTGCTATTCTTTTTGTAACACAGATTTAATGTTTAGTTAAAATCAAGCTGATGATTCTCATTCTCCTCCCTCTTTGTCTGGGAATGAGAAACTATAAAGACAATCAGTATGTTTACATGACATTACAGAAAGTGATTCATTGTGCTAGTGCAACTAAATCCAGACTATTAAAACACACCGAGATAATGCAACTGGGAGTCGAATTCCTCCTGTATCTATACAGTCAATCAGACCCAAACTGGCCGAGGCACTCTGAGCATGCTCCACAGTTTCCACCCCGGGCTTTGACCCGGAAGTCAAAAGCATTAAATGCATACCAGAAGAAGAAGCTGGTAACAACATGACGACATCTACATCCAGAGCTGTGCATTTTTGGACGGAGCTGTAAAGTTGTCCACACTCCAGAACTCACAGGGATGGATGGTCTTAGATCCTCAGCCCTTCTTAACTCCACTTCAATATAACGGGCCTACGTTATATTCTTGCTTATATAGTACAACAGTACATAGTCACAAAAATCTGCATTAAAAACCAGTAGAAACACGATTAAACAGCAAACAGAGCATATCAGACATCTTCATGGTGGGTGAGTATGTACCTCAGAGCCTCTGCCGTGCAGCTACGCTTCCCATCATCATCATCATCATCCCTTTACAGGATTTAATGCAGGATTTGCTGTTTACCACCGCGTATATACAGAATAATTGACTTTACAGGCTTGCACTGAATATTAATGTGAACTCCAGATGCCCCTAAGTCTGCGAGGCAGGCCGTGAACTCTGAATGCTCAAACCTCATCGTCGGTCTGCACTGAAATAACGTCAGCACCAAGAGTTCATCCTGGCCTGTGTGAGAAGACCTGGACTCAGATGAAGCTCTACTTGCAAATCAAAAGAGTTAAGAAAAGAAATGAGGATGTTTTACAGTTATAGTTCTAAACACGAAGAGGTGAGACTGAACTCTGGAAAAAGTACTCGTCATAAGTTGCTATATTGTTCCCCCAGGCAGATATATAATCCTTCCAGTGTGTTCTGGGTCTTCCCTGGGGTCTCCTACCAGTTGGACCAGCCTGGAGAACCTCTGACAGGTCACCATAGGTAATCACTTATCTTCAACAGCTCACATTACCTGTGGTGTACCGCAAGGTTCGATTTTAGGTCCAATTTTATTTTCTATTTATATGCTTCCTCTCAGTCATATCATTCAGCGGCACAATGTCTCTTTTCATTGTTATGCGGACGACACACAGATATACCTCCCGCTGAGACCCGGTGACCCCAGAAGCCTAGCTGCTGTCGTAGACTGTATCAAAGATATCAACTGTTGGATGGCACAAAATTTTCTTCAGCTCAACAACTCAAAATCAGAAATTCTGCTGTTCAGTTCCTCAAATTCAATCAGCCTCATCAAAAACAATCTCGGTCCATTATCCTCAAATGTTCAGCCCACAGCCGAAAATCTTGGAGTTATATGTGATTTCGATCTCAGTTTTCAACCCCACATCAAGAAAGTTGTTCAGTCCTGTTTCTATCAATTACGAATTATTTCAAAAATTAAACCCATGCTTTCACGCGCTGACCTAGAAAAAGTTATCCACACATTAATCTTCTCCAGACTAGACTACTGTAATTCCCTCCTTTCCGGCATCAACCATAAATCACTCTCCTGCCTCCAACTAGTTCAGAACGCAGCAGCTAGGCTTCTCACTGGTTTTAACAGACGGCATCACATCACCCCTATTCTTGCTTCCCTTCATTGGCTCCCTGTCTGTTTTAGAATTATTCTTGCTTCCCTTCATTGGCTCCCTGTCTGTTTTAGAATTGATTTTAAGATTTTACTAATCACTTTTAAAGCACGTCTGGGTCTGGCCCCTAGCTATATAACAGAAATGTTGACCCCATATGAGCCTGTGCACAGCCTTAGATCCTCGGGCAGGGGCCTTTTGGTTGTTCCAGAGTCGAGGCTGAAGTCTAAGGGCCACCGAGCTTTTGCCATCAGGGTCCCTCGGCTTTGGAACGACCTGCCAGAGGATGTTTTGGAGTTCCGCAAGGTTCTGTGCTCGGACCAATCCTATTTATTCTATATATGCTTCCTTTAGGCAACATCATTGGAAATCACCCTATAAATTTCCATTGTTATGCGGATGATACACAGTTGTATTTATCGATGAAGCCAGAAGAAAGTAATCAATTAACTAAATCCATAACTGGCCTTAAAGACATAAAAACTTGGATGAGCACCAATTTCCTGATGTTAAATTCAGACAAAACTGAAGTTATTGTTCTTGGCCCCAAACAACTCAGAGACTCTTTATCTGATGACATAGTTTCTCTA
>NC_065526.1:4264902-4302019 GCF_006386435.1 Epinephelus moara | reverse complement strand
CTTAAAACCCATTTTTATAGACTTGCTTTTATGTGATGTCGTCGTTCTCCTCTCTTTTTTTCTTGTATTGTTTATTTATTAGTGTTTTAGTTGTATTGTATTTACTTATTTTATTCCCTTTGCTGTTTTCTCCTGTACTCCTTGCTGCTACCTTGTTGCTGCCATGTTGTATATGTCTGCCTCTGCTACACTGTTTTGTTGCTGTATTACCTGCTGCTGTCATATTGTTGATTGTACTGATTTTGCTTTGTTTGTCAAAGCACTTTGTAAACTTTGTTTTTAAAAAGGTTCTATATAAATAAAGTTATTATTATTATTATTATTATCATCATTATTATTATTAACAACAGGAGGCACCCAAGAGGCATCCTCATCAGATGCCCAGACCACCTCAACTGACCCCTTTCAACGTGAAGGAGCAGCAGCTCTACTCCGAGCTCCCTCCGGATGTCCAAGCTCCTCACCCTATCTCTAAAACTGAGCCCAGTATTGATATCGTTCTTTCGGTCGCTTCCCAATCTCCCAATCATAGGTGAGGGCTGGAGCATAGATAGACCAGTACAACGCAAGCTTTGCCTTCTGGCTCAGCTCCGTCTTCCCCACAACAGTGTGGTGCAGCGCCTGCATCACTGCAGGCAGTGCACCAAATGGCCGATCCATCTCACGCTTTTTAACCTGACTTTTGAACAAGACCCAGAGATACCTGAATTCCCCACTTGGGGCAGCAACTCTCTCCCAACCCAGAGAGGTCAATCTGCCATTTTCCACCAGCTCCATATCTGCGCATCTTCCACACTGTGGGGCCCACAGAGCAAGCACACTAGAAACTTACAGCAGACTAAATTATTCCTAATGCTACATGACCCGACCTCGTCCTTTGCTCCTGTCATAATTACTACAGCTAATAGAGGTCGACAATTAACATGAATTTGAGTCATAATAAGCTGCTTGGACAAATGACCTATGTGGTTGTATTTTGGAGGAGGACTCGTTGGATGCTGTCTCATCTCTGTCAGTCAGTTGTCCCCTCTTCTTGCTTGAGTTTTAGTTGACCCTCTTCCAAGTCAGTCATCTTAGTGACTGTTGCAGGTGTTTTGATCTACTGCATATATTCAGTTTACAATTGATTTCCTACTATTACCAAAGTGCATTCACCTGCCAGCCCACCTGTACTGTGTGAGCTATCATTTATATCCAGTATATATAGATGGGGAGGTTTACAGTGTTTGTTTCTGTTCGTTGTGGTGCCAGCTGAGAAAAATCTTTTTGAAATTCACCTGCATTCAGTCTGTATTTGAGTTCAGAATTAGAGGAGCTGAATTGCACACAGCTACCAAAATAGTATGTAATATCTTACTATATAATGACGAAAACTCTGCACGTTTTTCTCCTCACTGACTTGGTCAATCCATATGAAATTTGGCACAGTGGTAGAGGGTCATGGGAGGATGCCAATGAAGCAATATTACATCAATTGGCCAAAGGGGGGCGCTATAGCAACCGATTGAAATTGCAACTTTGAATGGGCATATCTCATGCCCCGTATGTTGTAGAGACATGAAACTTTGCACAGAGATGCCTCTCCTCATGAGGAACACATTTGCCTCAAGAACCCATAACTTCCGCTTATATAGATTTTCCGCCATTTTGAATTTTTTGAAAAACACTTCAAATGGATCTCTTCCTAGGAAGTTTGAGCGATCTGCATGAAACTGGGTGAACATAATCTAGGGACCAATATCTAAAGTTCCCTCTTGGCAAAAGTTGGAAAACTTACTAAAACTGAGCTTCTATAAGGCAATGAATATTGCGGAGGGCGTGGCTCATCACATAAAGGTGTATAACATCTCAAGGGTTTCACCCATCACCACGCAACTTTGTAGGCATATGACCACACATAATCTGAGGGGACCCCTCCATTATTGACCCCATCAAACAAAATGGGGGCGCTAGAGAGCTCATTTCTTATCTAGGCCTAACCGCCATATGGATTTTTACTAAACTTGGTAGATATGTAGAACAGGACGCCTCAAGGTGACTGGAGAAATTTAACTCTAATTGGCAACTGGGTGGCGCTATAACAACAGAAAAATGCTTCAAAATGGCTAAAATGCGACCGATCGCTGTGGCTCCCCCTGTGGACCAATGTTGGTGTTTTCTAATGTTTGGTATGACTAAGTCATGGTATGGTATGCTGTACATAATCACGGAAACTGTCAGTGTGTCATTCTGTCAGTCAGTCATTCTGTCTGTCCCACGTTTTTCTACTCACTGGTCAATCTATGTGAAACTGCACATAGGCATTGAGGATTGGCATAGGTAGAAGGTGACAAAGCTACCAATGGGTATGGACTAGTTGATTCCTAATTAAATCACATCACTGACAGCAGCTTCTTCAGATGTTTGTTGTCATATCTCAACAGTATGGGCATAAACCAGAGGAACTTTTCACTCTTCGATGCATGAAATATTCACAAAAACAGCATGAACAAAGAGACGACTGCAGATCATGGCAAGCCAAAGATAAACCATTAATAAATGACTAAAGCAGATGCTTCCATTGAACAACTGGATGGTATGAAAAGCATGAAAATGATGAGAACATCTCAGGAAGACTTTGGAGTGATGTGTTAACATGTTTCACCACAATCCTGAAAACATCAAAAGGGAGAATATGTTTTGGAAGAATGCTGTTCAACCTATCTTAAGTCTCCTCAGACAGCTGCTGTCTCATTTGCCACTTCAACTCTGTCAGAGACTCGTCGCTGCCTGTTGTTCATCTCCACAGATCCTCCTCTTCTCTGCTCTCCTCTCACTCAGTCCTCCCCGACTAACAAACCTCATTATACACATTATGCTGAGTGCAGACGTGCGCAGTCCCAGGGACACGGTTTCATGTTTTTCCCCCCTTTCTTTCTATTTTCCCGTTTGCCCAGTTTGTCTCTTCTCTTTTGTCCTCACTGACCCATTTGAGCACTTTCAGGTACAGCCGTGGCCCAGCGAGACTCGACGATGGGGCTCCGGGGCTTGTTGCCTAGCAACAGGCAGCAAGCCGGCTTGTGTGGCGGTGGTGGTTTTATGTAACAGTGGGTTTGATGGTTGAATGTAGGGCGCTCAGTCTCCGGGGGGGAAGTGTAGGGACGTTTGTGTCAGCGACCATGACCCCCCCCCCCCCCACCACCACCACCATCTCCATGCATGGAGAGGATGGACAGTAAACAGAAAGGGCACCCAGTGTGAATAACTGATTCATCTCTCTATGGATATGACTCTGGGTGGACGGTGTTATTAAGTGTTTGATCTTTTTAACTTGATGGGTTTCATCTTTATGACATGAAAAAATGTTTTATAAAGGATCCTATTTTGCAAGTGCAGGGTGTTTAAAAAGAATCGCCATGTATGATGACAGCAGGAAGTGCAGGCTTTTAGGGAGAGTACAAATCTTCAAACACGTATACAGGTTTTACTTTAAATTTTAAAATGCTGCAGCATAATGGCAGCGATGAAAAGAGCAGTCAGTCCGCCCCTATACACACATGATATCCTCCTCTCACTGCAACGTATATAAGTGTCCTTTTAGTCATGGTGGTGTGTTCACTTTTTGCTGCCATCTGCTGCACAGCTCACCTGAAAGCTATGACACTCACTGCTCCTGTTCACATTGCATTTCATCATCCCAGCGTCCACCTGTGAGGCTCTGAGTCCTGGTCAGGAGAGGAAATTATTATACGTAGCCACTCCCCAGTCCCTGCTGTCATCAAGTAACAAAACTGTACGATAGTTACAGCTTTGATTAACTGCCTGAACCTGAGGCCGAAATCAGGTTGGATTCTCACCAATTTACTTTTTTTTTTTTATCAAACTGGCAGTTCTGATGCATAAATGGCAGGAGTTGCACTGGCATGAAACAAGAGGGGAAGACAGAGAAAGAGGGGGAGTAAAGAGAGAGGGAGAGTGATGGAAGAACGGAGCAATATAATGGAGAACCGGGGGAGTCAGAGAGCACATGCATGAGACTGAGGAAAATCGAGAAAGAACAGCCCGTTCTCATTACGAAGTCATCAAAGTCTGCTGCTTTCTCTGTGATTTCAGTGTCAGACACCGACACCAGAAGCCATCTTTTGTGGTGTTATGATAAACGGACAGATTTTGTTGTAGTCGAAAATCGGTGCTTGGTCAGTGACTTTCGGCATCAGACACTCACGGAAAAAGCCGTCCTTTCACGTTGGCATGATACACGGCCAGTCACAGTTATTGTTTAACGGGGTCTGGTGGCGTCAGGGGAAATGTGGCGGGACAGCAATGAAAGGTAAGACGAGTGGAAGTCTGTGTAGGGCAGGCGGGTTCATCAACAACCGACTTTCACCTGGGAGGCTGGTGTTCACTTCCCGTATGATTGAAAAGCCAAACCCTGTTCATTTTTCACCCAAACCCAACCATGTGCTTTTGTTGGCTAAACCTAACCAAGTGTGTTTGTTGCTGAAGGGAAAAAACTTCAGTTCGCTGTGCTGAACCAACATAGTGTGTGTATTTTGAAAGAGACTCTGACAACCGATGTATTCTCACATAGCCACTTGTAAGCAGCCACTTTTTTTAAGACACGTTAAAGCAACACAATGGAGTTTTTGAGCCCTCAAAATATATATCCAAGATCCTTGTGATGGTACATCATCTCACAATATGTTGGATGACACCTCCGTCATTGCTTGAGAGCGTCTGTTTCACTTACACTGGCACTGTGCAGTTTCAGGGTTCAGGTAGGAACCCAGACACAATAAAGACTACAAACTTTGGCTGCTTCACGGCATACGTCATATCCCCCTCCTCTCTTTAGAGTAGCGTAGCCGAACCGAGGTGATCGAAGTTAGACGTGGTTGTCATGGCTGAAGCGACAAAGAAAACGAAGAAGAAGTTAGACGTGGTTGTCATGGCTGAAGCGACAAAGAAAACGAAGAAGGTGAAGGTGTTGTCCGAGGAGACAAAGAAAAGAAAACGATAAAACAAGAGCTCGAACAAGGATTAATATTGGCCCGGCTCTCACACGCTGGCGAGAGCTGAAAGAGGAGGAGTGACGCCCGACTGATGGTGACCTGGCACTGCTACTGCTGTTACCCTCTACTGAGGAGACTCTCTGTCTGCAGGTCGGCTGCCTCAGGTACATGTTCAGATAAAGTGTTAGCCTACACACAGACAGCTTTCATTTAGTTTGTCTTTAACACTTTGCTGTTAGCACCGCGAGCGCGATGTGCTTGTGTCAACTGCGATCGTAAATCATAATAGCGGTGAATGAGAGACTGATTGAAATATGGCTTTCTACATGCTGATCACTTTATCATGTGTGATAAAGTATTGGCTTGGCTGGCAGAGGTTTTATTGCACTTACGTACAGTAGCAATAAATAAAGCAATCGGCCTCATCATGTATGTACAGAATGCTATAAGGCTACTTTACCTGTTCTGAAGACACGATAACGATCGCGCATTACACGGCCAGCTTCAGGAAGTTCACCGGTACGCGCATTACACGGCCAGCTTCAGGAAGTTCACCGGTATCGTTGGCTTGTCAACAAATGCACGCGCTGAAAGATTTTTGCGACAGTTGTAACAAACAATACCGTTTTTCGTCTGTAGGGGGACCCGTGAGGTAAAAAGCACAATCCTCCATTGTGTTGCTTTAAAGCTTAAAATTTCATGAGCGGAGTATTTACTGACATATTTCATGTCCTTGCACAAATTCCAGGCAAAAACCCCTTAAAAAAACTTCACTTCAAGACGAGGGAACCAAGTGTGTAAAAAAAAGTCATTGCTTCACTTATTTCAATCTTGGAATACTGATTCTGTATGCCTGTAAGTTTCCTGTGTGCTTTTGCTTCGAGGTTTTATACAAGGAATCCTTTTTTGTACACATCCATGAGTGGTATCTGTGTCTTGCTGCTGGTTTCACATC
Organism: Epinephelus moara; assembly: GCF_006386435.1. Taxonomy (NCBI): domain Eukaryota; kingdom Metazoa; phylum Chordata; class Actinopteri; order Perciformes; family Serranidae; genus Epinephelus; species Epinephelus moara. The sequence continues at coordinate 4,296,073 of NC_065526.1, read as the reverse complement.
AACATGCTTTTCATGCATGTGTTTATCTGTGACAGGGTGTATTTGTGTCTAGTTTTGCACGTCTTGTGTGTTGTGCATTGTTTTCTGTGTGTGTGTGTGCTTCTCCCTCCTCCCTCCGCCTGTTGGCCCAGATGGCGGTCCACTCTTTGTGGTCAACTGAAGAGCATCAGCTACAGGAAGGAGGCGGTTGCCATGGCAAAAGCAACATCTAATTCATATTCAAGCAGCTTCAGAAATTGTTTGTTTGACTCCAGTAATTTTAACAGTTTTCACCAGCGCAGGCTCACAGCAGCTCTCGTTTAAACTCAACGATCACGTTGGTCATACATGAGTACGTTTGCTCCGACAGGGTCGAGGGCCCCGTCATCCTGACATCATTTCCCAGAAACACAGTTCAATCAGGAAATGAATTGACTTGTGATGACTTCCTGATCGCGCTGCTCGCTCTCAGTTTTATCTGTGCACTGAGAGCAACAAGAGAAACTCCTGTTCATTATTACTTGTTGTTGGTTTTAAAGTGAAGATGCTGCAGTGGGGGTGGATGGAGACTTTTAGTAGCTGTGAATAAATGCTCGTCTCTGGACTCTCTTTCAACTCGGCTGCCTCATTTGATCCAGACAACAGGCTCTCAAGCTCTGAGGTAATAAATCTGAGCTCAGCTGTGAGGCCACAGGCTCTCTGCTGTGCGTGTGTGTGTGTGTGACGGGGGGGACAAAATAGGAGACTTAGTGTTGATGAAACAATGTTTTACATTAACAGTACAATCTAGGAGCCATGGTAGCAGCTCTGTGAGGCTGTTACAGAAAACCAGACAACAAAATTGATCATTCTTTTTTCTACCACTAGCTCTTGAAAATGTATCATACCATGATCTGTGTGAATACTCGATTCTGATTGGCTGAAACTGTCTGTTCACCATTTTAAATTAGATAATAGTATCAGCCTGTATCTAGTACGAGTAAAGCCTAGTTCACATAACATGATTTTCACCGCGATTTTGACATCGCAGAGGATCTTGAGAGCCACCTGGGTCGGAGGTGAGTCGGCAGATAGTCTGCCATGACGAGTCCTCATGTGTGAACAAGCCTACGAGCAAGTCGTCCCCTCGTCTGTGACTGGGACTGGATATCTGGCATGCTAGAAAACTGGAGAACTGTGACACGACTGACAAAGAGCATCAGCCAATGAGAGGCGGGATACGTCCCACGTGAGCATGCAGCAGGACAGAAGAAATGTGAGTCGGCAAGCAACATCAACAATGGCGGCGTCCACAGGATCACGGGGAGCGTGTTGTGTTTGGACCCGGGATAATAAAGAATATCCATGCCTTTACGATGTGTCGTCTCCAAGTTTGGTGACGTCACCACGTTATCTGGGGCTCTGTCGGCGAGGGCTCGGTGGAGAAATCTTGTGGTGTGCACACACAGGTCGTAACGTGGTTGGCGAGACTCCCGCTGACAGAAACACACATCGCCAGGTATGAACACTCAAAAGATTACAATAGTCTCTGCGACGCAAAATCAGGGTGAAAATCGTGTAATGTGAGCTAGGCTTAAGAGACGCAATCAAACCCTCTGGTTACATAAATGTCCAACACTGAGTTAAGTCTTCAGCAGGCCAGCTGGTAAAAAATTTGTGTAGGGGGTCGACATTTTCAAAAGTGGGCCCCTCGTCCACACCCACTATGGGCGTGCGGGGATCCCACTTCATTTTTATACTTCTGTGAATATAATCCAATTAATCATATTTCCACATGTATTTTGTCCCTACTCATAAGACCTTATTTTATTTTTTTGAAAAGCAGAGGTGTCACAAAAAATGCACTACAATTAATGACAAATAAAAAGATTAAAAAAAATAAATAAAATCAAACATGGATTGATAAATTTATTAAATCGTAACATCAGATCAGGAGCGAACTTTTTTTTTTCTTCATTTATTGATTCAATCTTGAGGCTATTTTAATTGAATATTGATCAAATTGTGTGCTGAACTGAAACAGTGAAAAGAGTGTATGGCTATCAGCTGTCACTTTTCCAGTCATACCCAAATTATGTAATTTCAAGACTGTTCAGGGACCACAATATGCCCCGGGGGGTTCCCTATTCGACTATGGACTCATCACCCTCCTTAAATCAAACCATCTCTACGGGGTCTAATCACCAAAGACTTTCCACATTCTTATTCATGCGTTCACATGTTAATAAATATTCTTTTACCATATCAACGAGGCTCTCCTGATTGAAATAACAATACCATGGATGGGTTAAACTTGTATGTTAATATGCAGCGTATATGTTGAGACTTTAGGTTTCAGCAGTGGTGTTGTAAACACGTGGTTAGGTTTAGGCACCAAAACCACTTGGTTATTGTTGGGAAAGGATCATGTTTTGGCTTGAAATACCCAGATTTGGGGGCGCGATCTCAGCAGGAGAAGTCGCAATGTCTCTGTAAAAAAAAAAAACACTCTCTGTGGTAATTTTGACGCTTGTCAGTGTAAAACAGTGGTCTGCAGATTTTGTCGCTTGTTGATGTAGGATAACGGTCTGCAGCTTGGCAGGCATCTCGCCTATGTGTCACGCCATCCACCTCAAATACTACGTCGCTTTAGAAATGTTGAGATGATACATATGAAACCTGAAAATGTAAGATAATCATGGTTTGCAGAAACTTACCATGCCGACACTTTCCTCTGGCAGCTGGGCTCACTTACCTGACAATGTTTGTGGACATTTTAGGACATATACTATACTATACTATATATATGTACTATACTGTACTGTCAAACATGGCTTAACTTTGGTTGAGTGCTTAGTTACTTTAGTTACTTGAAGTGTAGGCAGAGACAAGCAGGCACGACCTGGGTGTTCACTCACTGCGGACTTTGTATTATCTGGAAGGTTAAAAGGTAAATCCTGTGGTTTACCAAATAAACAAAACTGCGGCAAAGATGACAAAAAAATATCCTGATGGTTCAAAGTTTCAAATGATTTGTCATGAAAAATTAGTATCGTGTGAAACTAGTTTGAGTATTTCTTTCCTCCAGTGCAGGTTGTCCGGATCCTCTTAGTATCTCTTTGGTATTTTAAGCAGCCAACAGGAAAAAGCCATTAGAAAAATGGATTTGGAAGGGTCGTGTTTGTGGTCAGTCGGGTCAGAGACCTCTGGGAGCAGAAATGAGCCGAACACACCAAGAGCTCGGCCTCAACTCCGACCTCTGACCCCCTGAGGCTGAAGCTGCCTCGATAATAAAATCCATTAAACCCTGTCTGGTTGTTGTGGTCTGTTCCTGCTCGGCTCACGTTGGTGCTACTTTACCAGAGCTGCTGTTTCGTTACTACTCTGACTACCTGACTGACAGCATCTCATTGAAATAGAACGCTTCAGGGTGTTATTAAAGGATAAACAGCAGCAACGCTTGGTTCTGAACTTTGCAAAAAAATGACTGCTAGAGGTCAGGCTGCTAGTTTACCTTCTGCTGAATTTTAATTGAAAGCTATTATATGGATTAAAAAAATAAACTCTGCCTCTCTTTAATTTTCATCACTGCAGCTTGTTATGGACCCTTGGGTCTTCCTTTGAGTGTCTTTGAAAAAAAAAAAAAAACAGTATAAATATATATTCTGTCTGTATTTTAGGTGAAATTTTTAAAAGATGCCAATGTGCCAGAAATGTTCTAGACGTCTTTGCATAATTCCTTACTAATATCCCATCATATTAAAACTGACAAACTGGGTGTTTGTGGAAAGTTTTCGAGTTGAATAAGACTTTAAAATAAAGTTGGTTTCAGCAGTGTTTGTTTGCATAAGATGGAAGTGTTTCTTTTTGTGGCTACAACTCCAATCTTTGATTTGGTGCATTTCCACTCATTTGTGTGCACACATGCGGCGTCTGCAGTGATGTGGGCGTGGCACTGGACTGTCGTGGTGAAGAGGGAGCTGAGCCGGAAGGCGAAGCTTTCAATTTGCGTGTCCATCTATGTCCCAACCCTCATCTATGGTCATGAGCTCTGGGTAGTGACCGAAAGAATGAGATCGCTGATACTGGTGGCTTACATGAGTTTCCTCTGAAGGGTGTCTGGGCTCAGCCTTAGAGATAGGGGGAGGAGCTCAGACATCAGGAGGGAGCTCGTAGAGCTGCTGCTCCTTCACGTCGTAAGGGGTCAAGTGGTTTGGGCATCTGATCAGGATCCTCCTGGGCGCTTCCAGTTCTGGGCACGTCCCACTGGTAGGAGGCCCCGGGGCAGACACAGAACATGCTGATATTACATATCTCATCTGGCCTGGGAACACCTTTGGGTTCCCCAGGAGGAGCTGGAAAGCTCTGTTCTGTTTTGTTTGGTTTGCTTTTTAATATTTCATTGTCTTGTTGTTATTTTTCAGTCTCTGTCTGTCTGTGTCAGATTCAGATTTTGCCACGTGAAGCACTTTGGGCTGCGTGTTTGTATGAAGGTGCTCCATAAATACAGTTGAGTTTGTTTAAAGTAACTTTTCTATACTGCAGCCATGTCATGTGCCATCATTCTGTGTTTGATTCAGGTTTTGTTTTTGCTCTGTTATGTGATCATGGTCTTGAGTTACATATTAATGAAATGAAATGAAGAAATCTTGTTTATGTGCAGCGCATTTGTTTTGCTAATTTGTTTTGAAAAACAGAATTGCAACAATCTTTCCAAGTGTAGAAAGTACAACACTTCTGTACAACATGAGCTTTTTAAAGATTTATATATTAACAGGACTGATATTTTGGATTGCATTAGATTAGACGGATGTGCTTAATAAAGTGGCTGCTGAGTGTATAAATGTGATTATTATTAAGGAGACAGGGTTGACAAGGCACACAAGGTCATTCCTTAACCCTTTGAAACCTCAAGCTGCTTCCAGATGCCTTTTGCAAGTATTTAACCCTTTGAGCCCTGAGCTAATTGGTGCAGGTTTTTTTTGTTCAAAAACATGTGAAAAAAGGCAATGAGCAAATTGGGAAGAAAAACGTCCCACAAATTGCAAAAGAAAAAAAAAAAATCACAATAATTTTTTTTTAAAATGTGGCTAAACGAAAAAAAGGGAAAAGTGTATTTATAATTATTTTTATTACATTTTAAAATTCTGTTACAGAATTATTATAATTTTTAAGCACTCTCTTGAGGTTATGTCCTTGTTTGTTTGTTTTGTTCATTTTCCCCCTTTTTTTTTTAATTTTATCTTTTTACTAATTTTCTGTGATAATTTTTTGGGCCTTTTTCTCATATTTTAAAAGAAATCAAGACAATTTGCTTTGGTTTAAAAGGGCTAAAGGCTGTATATATTCATGCGAGTGCACGCACACAGGTGTTTTCACTTGTCTAATTAGACTTCGCCTCAGAACCACATGTACAAACTATGATCACCGAACATCTCTGACTCGACTAAATTTGTGGCACCTGTTTTAAATGGAGAAGGTCACACCTTCTTTATTCTTATTGGCTCATGAAGTGTGGTGACATCATGTCATTGCAGCAGAGCTCCCCCCAGCATCAACCTGAGCAGAGAGCTAATCAGCAAGCATGAGAGCAAACACCTGTGGGTGGGTGTGCGGCCCTTTAAGGTCAATTCAAGTGTATTTCAAACAGATATATTTATGGGTCATTATGTGAAATCAGGTTTATTCAAAAAGATACAGGTGCAGCTTTGTGACAGGTATATGTAGGTGTTTCAGGATGAGAAGGCGAAGCTGCTTCACAGCTCTCGTTTCTCCTCAGTCTGTCTGCAGAATAATTCTCTCACAGGTCGAACATCTAAAATCTAAAAAAACTTCATCTGCAAAGACACACAAACATGCACTCACAGGCACAGTTAAACACACACACACACACACACACACACACACACACACATATACACTGCACCCCCAACATGCCAGCGGTCGCCATGGCAACTCCATTCTCCACCATCTGCCCTCCNCACAGTTAAACACACACACACACACACACACACACACACACACATATACACTGCACCCCCAACATGCCAGCGGTCGCCATGGCAACTCCATTCTCCACCACTCTGCCTCTCCTGTTGTTCCCTCCTCCTCCTCCTCCCCCTCCCCCTCCTCCTCCTTCACGTCTAACAGAAAATCCATACAAGGGAGGAAAACGAGAGAAACACAATCAATTCGTCCAGAACACACAACGTTTGTGTTTGTCACCGTCGTGGCGGCCGGATGCTCCGAGTCGTTCAGTTTGATTTACTGATTTATTCATCAGTGATGTCTCTGTTTGAGAGACGCCTATATGAGGCAGACGGGAGAGTGGGAGGAAATTTAAAGCTGCAATGTGCAACACGTTGAAATGAAAATGCATCACATGTATGGGATATTATTAGTCTGTGTAATAAGGCAGACATTCTGTTTGTCTGAAATTGACTTTAAAGGAGTGATACACACCATCCTGAGTGTGTCTGTGATTCAGAGTCTGAGCCTGGATTGTCTGCACATGGCTCTCAACATGGAGGTGGATGAGCTGGTGGCTAGCAGCTAACAGTGCTAACCTGGTGAGGGAACTGGACAGTGGGCGTTATCAGTAGTAATGGTGTGAGCGCAGTGCAGAGTGGCGGCATTAGCTAGCCAGCGGGACACACACAGGGACTCCACCAACATGCACACACGTCCAAACCCTCTACAACAAGCAACAGAAAAGCCCAGATTACAACACACACACACACACACACACACACACACACACACACACACACACACACACACACACACAGAGGGAGTGTGACCCAATCACCAGAAAAAAATTTGACACTGTATGTTTGTGCAAATCAGGGTTACGTTATGTTAACATGTTATTATGTAGCTGATATTTAATGTTTCAACAACACTGGGGTTAGATTTAGGCTGCTGTCAGACCTAGAGTGGTCTCCTTTGGTCTGAATCAGGGACTCATGTTGTTCCAAAGTTGTATAATTGCCTAGAGTTGGTTCGTGTTCTCACGGCAGCATTTACAAGAGGACCAGATCAAATGCCTTGTGTGAGAAAGCTGCTCTTGATTGGTCAGAATTTCCATGTGGGAAAAATCCAGGAAGTAAAGCAAACGTTGAAGAAGAGTACACTTGCAAGATAAATGTGACACTTTCTAATGTCACAATGGAGGGACAACTACGCAGGTTGATTTTAGCGCTGCTCATCGTGGACTATATTGCTGTCATTGTTCATTTTAGTCAAACCATACAGTTTGAAAACGAGGCGCGGCTCCAACTAGAAAACAATGTTTTGATGCATTGGATGTGCTGAATGTGCATATTAAGGCAGTACAGGAGGAGGTGCACATTAATAATCCTCCAGGACTGTAACATGCTCATGTTTAACCCAAACAATATGTCATGTGACTGCAGTTGCTTCACATCCAGGTCGGAACACCTTCTCACCACAAACCAACCGCACCAGAGTTCCTTTGGAACCGGACTGAGACCACCTCTTCAAGAAGGTCTCAGTCTGGTTGTTTTGGTGTGTTCACACCTGCCCAAACGAACCGCACTGAGGGGGCAAATGAATTTGAGTTCGACTCAACCGAATCAAACAGGGCAGGTGTGACAGCACCCTCAGATACAAAAACCAGTTGATTATGGTTTGGAAATATCCTGTTTGGGCTTAAATGACCAGTTTTAGGGGTACAAACCAGCTGGTAAGCCAGCGATGCCTTGGTAAAAAACAACAGCAACGGGCCGCTCAAAAGAAACATGTTTGGTGCCCACAAAGCTGCTGGAAAAGCAGCAATAACTCACTCAACACTGTTGCTTGTTGGTCCTCAACAGTGATCTGCAGCTTGGCAGGTGTCCCACCGACATGTCACACCATCCAACATCCCCTCCACCTCCCAGTGACAGAGTCAGCTCATATACTATGTCACTTTAGGAACATTGATATGATACATGTGAAGAAACTAACAAATTGTTGTTTGCTACTATGTTAATGTTCTGAATGTCATATTGAGGTGATTTAAAATGATGTATGTGGCCAAAGAAAACAGGTAGACACCACATTCTAACCCAAAGCTGTTCCATGAGCTTTCTGGAAGACTGAATCCAAATGTCCCAACTTCACTACACTTGAAGCTGCAGACCAACAGGCTCGTACAGACAGACAGAGTGAAATTCAGTGCTGTCTTTCAGTGAAGCTTCCTTCACCAACCTTCATGAAAGTGAAAGATGCTCCTGAGTTTTACTCTGCAGTATGTTACGCCCAGCTCGTTCAGGCCATAAGGACGACGGGACAGTAACCACTTTGTTAAGAAAGTGATTGATTTAGGGAGCTCAAATCAATCAAAGCATGATGTGTGAAGGCAGCAGTCAGTGGCAAAGGGTTGGTGTTGGGTTCTATGAAGCTTCATGAGGTCTACATGTGATGTTAACAAAGGATAACTCTCACACAATCCAACAAAACAAAACTCAGTCAGGTGCCCAAACAGCACAGAGAGCACCATTCTAGAGGCACACCAGCTTATATAGACTCCCAACAGGTGAGGCCAATCCCTTAATGAGGTGGGAGGGGCCAACCAATCAGGGAGGACCTGATGGAGGCTAAAGAGTTTGTCTGACTCTTGCTATTTAGAAAAGAAAGAATATCTGAGCACCATTTTCCTTCTCTCTCTTTTTACATGCCGGATCAATAAAAGTTTTTGTTGTCATCTCCTTGTCGTGTGTCACATTTACTAACCAGTGTTCTCAGGCACAGTCCGTCATTCCTTACATGTGACCAGCAGTGAAGAGGTCAGAGGTCACAGCAGCACGACAACAGATGGATGAAATATTCCTGCAGCCACAGGAGGATCGACAATATTCATCTGCTTCTGAAGCTGAAACCCTCCTCAGTGTCTGACCCCAGGAGTCTGACTGAGCATCTGCTGCCATCTGGTGGATGTTTGTACACATTGCAAGAGGCTTATTGAGCTACTGAGCTCCAGAAGACAACACTGTCCCAGTTTAGCAATGCTACAATTGTTTTCAGTCTGTACCAGCAAACTCTGCGTTACCCAAACTGCTTCTTCTAACATGTTTTTCTACGATACATCAGCTCTCACAGAATCAAATACTGGATCAGAATGACCGTCATGTTTTACCAGTGTTATTCCATTCATAAAGGTTCCTTTGTCCGCGTCTTTCTCTTGTTGTTTTGTGATGATGATCAGAAGGGATGGAATGAGGATGAAGTCGAAACACCAGAAGACACAGAACAACCACTCTAAAACAAAAAACATAAAACATTTCCACTTGTGTCCAAACAGTTTTTGTGGCATATACCCTTTAATTCTGTTCATCAGTAACAGTCAGCTTTTGCGAGGCCTGAAAGAGGCGTACGCCACTTCCCACGCAAAAGTTGTGATCTACAAAAACAGACTTGATGGGTGGAACTCTGACCCACGCTCACAAACATTTTGATGACGAGCAATTGGTGACGCAGATGGCGAGGTGGAAGCCTGATTGTAGGAATGGTCGAATATTTTTTGGCGCACGACATTTTTGGCTTTTGGATCCTACGCATTGTTTTATAAATGAGACCCCAGATACTTTCAGCACTTGGAATCTGATTTGCCTCTAAGCCAGATGACTGATTCAAGTGGTGTGCACTTCAGTACAGTGATACTTTTCAAATGACTCAGATGAAGCTGAAGTTCAGATTTCACAGCCAAAATTAAGGTCTTTAGACGCATTCGCTTTGAAGACATGATGCCTTTTTAAGAATTTCATTTCCTTTTTATGTTGTACAGTATATTTGTCATTTTCTGCTTGTCTATTGTATACCTGTGTCTGTGTATTGTATGTTTCTGTATTTGTTACCTGGGACTGCGGATGTAAATTAGTATTTTTGCTCACTCTGGGATGTTTACATCTTGTATTCTTGTACTGATGTTCACTAACATGCTCTCTCTCAGTCAATTAAAGAATTAAATATATGACTAAGTAATATTTGCACGTGTTGTCTATATTTTGTCACAATGCCACACCTGTCTATCTGATGAGTTAATGAGTTAATTGAAAACACCTTCTCCTCCTGATTGCTGCTCCTCTGACAGCCTGGTTAGGTTTCTACATGAACATGACCTGTGAGCTGTTCTGACAGTGACCCTGTGACTAAATATTCACTTTGCTTTCACATGTTTTACACCTATAATAGGTTGAGCCCCTTTTGGGATCTGAAGACACTAAGTTTTTTTTCCCTAGGTGAAAGCCTTTTTGAAGACCCGAAGACATCCTGCCCGGTGCATCGATAAGTCACTGAACATTTGATAAGAGCAGCTCGTACAGCTTGTTGGTCGTCTCTGAAACACCAAAAATACACTGACTTGTCACTAGAACTTCATGCAAAGTGCAAATGGCTATAACATGAACAAAAGACGACCAAAACGGCTTCAGTGCTCAATTAAACACAATTTTTGTTGTTGAAAAAAGCTACACGGTCGACTGCGTTTGGGATATAAACTGTCCACTCAAGTCAAGACACTTCTTTACACGATTCACTGTTAAACTTCAGTCTGTTTAGTCTAGATCTGTTTTTGAAGATATTATACATCTGTGTATTCAAATCCTAAAGAACAGCAGCTGAACAGTGCAGACCATCAGATGTGAATCAGATAATCACCCGTCAGCTCAGGCAGTCTGAGTCCAGATGGTTTGGGACCGTCCAGCAGGTGTCTGCTTTCACGTCCAGCTCCTCCTCTTCACGCTCGTCTGACGATGTGATTCATCAAAACCTTTTCAAGAAGAAGACACAGTTCTTTCTCTGGTTCTTTCTCACTGCTGTGATTCTGATATTTTCTGCATCAAAGTGAAAATATGATGTAGTAGAGAGAGGATTCAGGGTTCTCAGACCACCTGGAAAACCTGTGATTCTTTAACGAGGCTTTCAATCAAGGAAAAGTGCCAAAGAATGACAAAAAATCCCAGTTTGTCATGGACTCTGCAGCCACAGACTTTTGTAACGTTGACAGGCTTAATTAGATTTAAAAGGCTGTGTTACCTTCATTATGAGGCTTAATATGTTTGCAGCTCCAGACAGATTTTTAAAATCACTTTTGGTCAAAAATGGCTCTTTGATAGTGAAGGCTGCCGACTCCTGGTCATGGAAAATGAAGTTGTAGTTTAGTTCTGATCTGGATGTTAGGGGGTGTGTGTGAAGTGAAACTACTCATGCATATTTTATTCTGTTTTATTCTGCGCAAGGTGAACAAAAATTGCGGGAAATAAAGTGTATGTCCTACACACAGGATATTTCCTCCTACATATGTATCTACTAAGTCGGAGATACATTTTGACCAAGATTGCCTGCATAAAAGAAACAAACAAACAAAAAAAAACATGCCTTTCAGGGCGTCTGTACCGTGTTGTTATTTGCTGGATTTTATTTAACTGGTGTGCAAAATTGTTCTAATTTTGTTCTTCATTTGAAACATTGTTTTGAAAGGTGATATGTAAATAAAGTTTGTCTGCCTGAAATGAATGTCTGATTGCACATTACAGAAATCATGTGACCTGTTCCAAAATATGCTGTATGTGAGAAAAATGGTAAAAAAGCATGAATACAAGGTAATATTTTAAAAAATTTATTTGCTGTTTGTATATGAGCAGAGTTGACCGTAGGATGCTTCTTTGCAAATGTGACAAAATAAAGGCGACCAGACACGTGGCTCATATAAAAAATTAGACCCCTTTTATTGTGTTTTCATATATAAAAGAAATACAAAAAAGAAACATTGACTCCGGGCGAGGGTCAGAGCGGGACAGGGATTCTGGGTTTTGGGCGGGGAGCGGGTCGGTGGCGACATAAAAAGGGGAAGTGGGAAACGACAGGAGGAACGTCGGACAGTCCGAGGGGATCATTCCAACAGACATCAAACAGACGAGGCAGGATGGAAACAGAACGCAGCGGTCCCGTCCACTCCCCCCCTCCTTCCCTCCCTACCCCAACACCTCCTCCTCCTCCTCTTCATCGCTCTCCTCTTCCTCCTTCACAAAGTGGAGTTTCAGTTCTACAAACATTTGTCAAAAGCAGAGCAGCTTCAGGAGGCAGAAACAATGTCACTGGTTGAGTTACACCTGAGTGGGAGGAGCCAGAGAAACTGACTTGCAACCTGAAAAACGAAGTAACTTTTTTAAAATACGCAAGTGACTTCATTCGTTCTTACAGGACATTCATGATGTTGAAAGGTGATGTGAGACTGGTTCACGTTCAGGCTGTAGCTGATCTCAACAACCAACTCATCTGAAATAACTAAGTAGCAACTTTTCTTTCCCGATACCCTGCGTTCACCTGGTTGTATGATTAACGGAGGCCAGTGAAGTTTTCCTGTAAACAAGTTTCTGTTAACATTCAGTGTTTCTCAACAGAACACATTGAGTGTTTCCTTGAGGTCTAACAAACTCCTTCCTCATAAAACGCTCAAATGGAAGGTTGATTTCTCTTTAATTTAGAACCTGTGTTGTTTACATCAACAAAGGGGCGGGCGATACATCAAATATACTCAGTGTATCTCGGCTTGTTCCTCATACCATGTACAAAATGACTATATCGCAAACAGCCTCGCTTTGGATTTTCAGTTCTCTCACTCTCACAAACACACACAAGGAGAGACTCACAAACAGGATGTGTCTCTCTCACACACACAAACACACACACACACACACACACACACACACACACACTCCTTCGCCCGTCCAAATCACTTTTTCCTGAGCGACAGTGTGTGAGCAAGAGAGGCGGGTGTTTTTGTACCTGCAGGGCTGCAGGGTTGCATTTCGCAACCATGGAGCACCAGTTCGCCTTTAAAATATAATTAATGTATGGACCGAAGACCTGTTAGTGTGTTTCCAGCTTACAGAGAATAAATCCTCACATGTAAAAGTGTAGCAGCAACAGTTTAACTTAATGAGTTTAACGATGGTGTGAGCAGCAGAGGCATGGGTCTTTTGTCACTGTTACCTGCAGGGCTCCAGACTGCAACTATTAAGTCACGTTTGTGACCATGGAGTACCAGTGTGACTTGAAATATTATTAATATTTGAACTGAGGAGCTGTTAGTGTCTTTCTATCTTACAGCGAATAAATCATAATCTTAAATCGCACCACAGTAACAGTTTAACTTGACGACTTTAAAGATAGTGTGAGCAGATGTTTCTGTAACTGTTACCTGCAGGGCTTCTGATCTCAACTATTTAGTCAAATTTTGCGACCATGGAGCGCCATTGCAACTTGCAAATACTATTAATCTATGAACCAGAGAGCTGTTAGTGTGTTTCCAGGTTACAGCGAATAAATCCTCATATTTAAGGGTGTGCGGTAACAGTTTAACGAATGAGTTGAACAATAGTGTGTTTCTGTATCTGCAGGGCTCCAGACCACAACTATTTAGTCTAATTTTTTTACCATGGAGCACCAGTGTAACTTGCAAATACTATTAATATATGAGCTGGAGAGCTGTTAGTGTGTTTCCAGCTCACATTGAATCAATCCTCACATTTAAAAGCGCAGTGGCACCAGGTTCATTTTGTGCTAACTGCTAACATCTAACTATTGACCAGAAGCCTCAAGTTCACAGCAAAAACATTACACTTCCTGCCCTACATGAGTCGAGTGCTTCAAAATATCAGCATCAGTGGTTCCACTTTGATTTATTCAATTATATCAATACTTAACTTTATGCTAACAGTATTTTACTTGAATTCATAGTAACAGTACTTTCACTTTATTATGACAGTAGCTACTTCATGTAACTTTATTGTAACTGTAGCTCATTTGATATTTTTGTATTTTACTAGTCTCCAGTAGTTAGCAGGAGATTTCAAAATATTGAGATGTCTCTCATGTACTGTGATATGGCCTAAAAATGTTGCCATATTATATTTTAGGCACATCGCCCAGCCCTCTATCAACAGCAGCTTGTGGTATTCTTATGCCTTGGTTCTTCCTTGGTTTTCATTGTTAACTCCCTCGTTAACTATTTGCCTTGAAGAACACTGAGATCATCTGCTGCTGGTTTACCGGAGGTTCCCAGCACCAGCTGAAAGACAATCAGGAATGCTGCCTTTATCAATTGCACCCCAAAGTTATGGACCAAACTGCCTACAGATATAAAGGAAAGCAAATTTGTTAAATATTTTACAAGGAAAGCTAAAAATGTATTTTTTTCACTCTAGCCTTTAACTAGTTGTGGCTTTCCTGAAACTCTCTTTATACACTTCATGTAGCTGCAGTTCTTTTAAAATGTTGTATCTTACTTGATTTTATGATTTATGTTTTAACATTTTTATGATTTAAAGATTGATGGTTTTGCTAATATTGGGCTATGATACCGTACAGGTACTCTCTTTCATCTTATTTTTTGCTTTAAAATTGTATTTAAATGTCCTTTTATATTTACCTGCCTTGTTGGCCTGTTGATTTCCATTGTATTTTCTTGTGAAGCACTATAATTCCTTTATTGTAAAGCACTTTTGCTGCTTTTTTGAAAGGTGCTGTATAGTAATTAAAGTTTATTATTCCTTTCCTTTGTTGTTACATTGCTGTGTTTCTTGGTACATTACTGCCACTTGTACAAAAGTAGAATAGTGCGACACCATTTGCAAGACTGTGTGTCTTGTCCATGGACGTATAAAGGGAACTGGACACAGCGCTGGAGGCGGTGCTCCGTTCATTCTTATAAAAGTTACTTAGTGGTGCATAAAGCCAAAACTGTTCGACTTCCTGGGTGTGAAATTACCCAGATCTTCCACATTGTGGGGCCGATAGAGCAAGTGCAACAGAGACTTAGCCGGCCATGTGGCTAACTTCCTGTTTAGCCCTCTGCTAACATAATGGGGATAAAATAATTTAATCATTCGGTTCTTCTAGACTTTTGAAATGTTATCAGACCGAATGGAGCAAACTCTGATGGTGAAACAAGTCATTTTGTGGGGTTTGTGACACTCAGAAAAAGGTATCCACTGATTTACAGATGTCTCTTTCACAACGTAAGTCTATGGGAAAAAGTCTTTTTGGGCCCAATGACATCACGTGATGGATCCAGACGTTGTAATTCTACTTTGGCCACAACGTAAAATTGGCTTCAAAGCCTGACACTGTTCCTTTGGACTTAATTTTGCCACCTGCATGCATGTGCATCCAAGAACAAACAAAACTGGGACCCACACATTCAAACATGGCTCTATTGCGCTGATAGTTCCCCAAAGCTGGAATGTGCTTCTCTGGGTTGCACGTAGCTGAACGTACAGGGAGACGTGTGGTTGTTTGTTTTATCTATATACAGATTACTTCAGTGTTTTCTTGTCCATTATGTCGCAACAGGAGTTGGATCATCCAATCAGCTTGTTTAATGCTCAGGGGCTTGATTCACCTAATTTGCAATATGCAAGCTGCAATTTGCATCGTTAATCACACCAAACAAACACCATACTTATGACTCATGCATGAGCATATTAGAGCTCTAAAGGATTCACAAATTGAGCTGCAATTTGCCATCCATGCCACCGCCATTTGCAAACTGTGTGGAAGCAGCTCTCGCAAACTGCTTTTGTAAAATGGGCCCGATGTCTTAGGATTTGGGAGACGTACTCGTCCTCTGCAAACCTCTGCAACCCATAAAACCCTTTCTCTGTGCAGACTGGTGGCAATGTGTACGAATACCTTTGTAGAACCATGATTAAAGCATTAAGAACAGAGGGTTTGCTGGAACCTAACAATGGATTCCATTTTACCCTAACAAGGAGCGACGAATGTATTTATCTCGTCTACACCACTGTCAGTCGAAATAGAAGGCGCATTATGACAAGCCCTTTTACTTTATTTAATCAGAGGTGGTGATAGCAAATGTGGATATCAACAACTGCTTTTTGACTAGTAAGAATTTCAAATCAACAAATCCATAATGTCATTTTGACGAGTGGGAATTTTAATTAAAGGTATCTACAAGTCTCACTCGTCTCAAATGTTAATCAGAGAAGGTAGTCAAAATGTTCATTCTTGATATCAACAATCAACAGTTTCTTACTAGTGGAAATGTTCATTGCAGATATCTGTAACTTAATTACAATTTGTCAACTTTCACCATTGACTTCTATTCAAACTCAATCCCAGATATTTATAATTCAATTTTGACCTGTTACATGGCATCCTAACTGGATGTGAGTGTCAGACGATCGCGCTGCATCGCATTACGTCGAGCGCTCTCTGTCCAAACTGAATATGTTAAATATTGAACTTCATCACGTCATGTAAACAAACCACGGCAGCTGTGGCCTCAGAGTAACCACTGAAGAGACGGGTGAGGACGTACCTCCTTCTTATGCATATTCACAGTAATACTATTGCAGGTAACTTGAAGATATCATTGTTGTAGCTTCCAAACTATATCTCTACTTTGTAAAAGAGCTAGCTTGCTAGCATTCCACACAATTATAACCAGAAACATTCATCTGCTTGATGATCTCCCTTCAGCCAGATGCCAACTTATCGGTTTGGTAGTGAAATAAGAAGTTATCCTGTAGGTCACTCCTCATTTAACCATCATGGATCGTCCACTGCAGTGCTTTCAACACAAGCGACAGAATTAAAATACAAACAGGGTGTCTGACAAAAGGTCAGCTCAAAACGCTAGCTCACGTCACATCCAGTTACGACACTGTGTAATGATTCCAAGCCAACATATCAATAATGTAATTTTGACTAGTTGCAGGTCTAATTAATGAGATTTATAACTCAGTTCTCTCCAACTGAAATATCAGTTGTTGATATCAGTAATTCATTTCTTACTATTTGCAATTGTTCTTACATTACAGATATCATAAATGGAATTCAAGATAACCAAAACTTTATTCTCACTAATTTATACAATGTAGAATACCATAGGCTTATGCTAATAACATTAGCAAGTTGTATATGTGGGAACAACTTTTTCTGTGAATGCTGCAGGTTATAGTAAAGCTGATTTGTGTTTGAAATTGTTGCTATAAAGCCATGTTTAATGTGTGTTTAATGTGTGTTTAATGTGTGTTTTGAATCAACTCAACTCAACAGAACTTCACAGAAACCCCATCACCAACTAGTGTTTTAAAGGTGTGACTGCAGAGTGACACTGACACACCACTGCACAATTATAAATGCACACAACAGTGTAGTGTAGGCGTAGGCTCTGCATAGAGCTGACACACAAGTATAAGTTGTTACTAGTCAGCCCTAAATGTTAAAGGACTTGCCAAAGCATCAATGTCATCCTCACTTTTGTCATTTCTGTTTGAAATAGATTCCTGGCTCTGATACAGGAACACGATGTTCCTTTTATTAGCCCTGCCTACAGAGCTGTTGTTCCTATTGGGGAAACAGAGGTCAATGAGCACAACACCAGATCAACTTGAACTCAGAGATATTATGTGCTGCCATTCAGACGTCTGGAACCAGGAGAAGCTTTCAGTACTGGAATGCTAAAGTTGCTACGATTCCTAAAGAACTTCCACCTGCTTTAATGTTACGTAGCTGGAAAGCTGCACCCACTGAAGTTTAACTCAACCCCTGGGATTGTTTTTGCCTGAATAGCAGCTCTGCCTCTGAGAAACCTGTGTGGAACTGAAGCTCCAGTCTGCTCTTCAGGACAGCTCAGTCTTATCAGCTGCTTCCGTGTGATGACCCCCTCCCACCTCGGAGCTACCGGGCGCTAACAACGTCCTCCGGTTGTAGTGGTGGTGGCCCTTCATGATGCCCGAGTTGTTGTTCTCGTTGAGGATCTGCTTTTGCTTCTGCCTGTTGAGCGACTGCACCAGGCCGAGCACAACGGCTGCCAGCGAGTACTGGCCGGTGATTTTGCGTGGCTGCAGGATGAGCGGGTTGGGCTGCACGCGGCCCAGCAAGAAGTGCGTTCGGATCTTGCCCTCCTGCTCGCTGATGCCCTTCACGTAGATCTCGCCGCGGTACTCAAAGGCAAAGCCGCGCTCCTTCAGGATCAGGTAGGTCTCCTCGGGTACCTGGATCTTGCCGCTGACCCCCGTGCTGTCCATCCGGCTGGCCAGGTTCACCGTCTTCCCCCAGATGTCGTACTGTGGCTTCTTGGCACCGATCACACCTGCCACCACTGAGCCGTGGGCCATACCTGCCAAAGACACAGATTCAGCTTTAGAGGGGATGCTCAATCATTTTAGATACTCACTAGTAATCAAGGTTTCGGCTGGACTGCAGGCTTCTACAAGTCGTAAATCTGCTACAGTTCAGATTTGGGTGTTGACTTGCACACCTGAAATGAATGAGCCTGAGCTGCATTTACCACTTTATTGTGTACTATGCAACATGTCTGACTGAGCGCTGAGGAGATGAAGCAGTTCATGACAACAACAAAACACAGCATCCTAGAAAAGACGCTACTGCTAAATAAAAAAAAAAGACAACAAATGAGGAGTCGAGGTGACAACAGAATGAATCTCCTTGAATGACACAGAGCTCTTACCGATCCTCAGCTCAAAGTTGTTGAACGAGTGCTTGTTGATCTCCTGGATGCTCTCGTTGAGCGCGATGGCGAAATCAGCCAACGCACACAGGTGACCCCATTTATCTTCACATTGCTGCGGGACACAGAGGAGAAGAGAAGAAGAGTCTGAGTCAGCTGGACGTCAGGACCGGGCTGACGTCAGGGCCGGCTGGAGGGCAGCGTGTTAGAGATTAAACTGGAAATTTGACACTTGAGAGATAAAGTGTGTCGATGTGTCAGAGAAAACTGTTTCCAACCTGGCAGTCAGAACTGCTGCTCGTGTGTAACACTGACAGTCCTGATGTCACTGCGGTGGATGGGGAAGGCACTGACGTATTTTGGGTGCATGGACTGACTCATGTGTCATACTGCCCATAGATCTACAGAGTCCTTTTCAGTTATTTTTCTTTCATGAATGGAGCCATCTAAATTGTACATTTCTCATTTTACACCATCTTTTGTTTAATAAAAGTTCTCATAAAGCTGCTTTGTAATAAAAGCTAAATAAAGATGCAGTTGAGTTCATTTTGTTAAAGCCTCTGTTATCAAGGTTTATGTTGGTTCATTTTTCACATTAAATTCTGTTTTGTGAAGTACCTTCTGAACTGCCCTTACCTCAGATGCATGGCATCATTTTTCAGCACAAGCTCAGCTATAACTCTGACATCTAGTTTTGTAAATGTAACAAAATATAAAGCTGCCACAAACCCAAACACAAGCACATAATACATTCAATCAGTTTTTACTCATTATACTTTGAGTTAATGATAAAGAAAAACACATAACAGACAACAGGTCCATCTACAGTGAGTTGATGTCAGTCCACCAGATACATTTGGAAAACCATAAAAAACTTCTCTTTGCAAATTTCTGTTTGTGTCTTGTGAGCCTCGTTAGAACACGTTATTCCCTCCTTGATGCTCACGCTCATCTGTTACAGCATGCAGGTTTAGAACACACTGACTGATATGAGTTCAGATGAAACCTGGAGGATCTCACCTGTTTTTCAGGCGACAGACCAGAGACGGCCATGTAGGTGCTGCCAATCGTCTTGATCTTCTCGATGTCCTGGAAACGATCCTCACCGAGTAACTGTGACAAATCATACAGTGACACGTGTTAACTTTACTGATGAAATGATGCCAACACTTGATCAGTCGCCATGTTTACATGCACAGAATATTCAGCTTTATGCCTTTATTCTGAAAAAGACAATATTCCTGTTAAGCTCTTATTCCACCAATACTCCCGTTTACATGCAGCCGTGCATACTCAGATTAATGAGCCCAAACACCAGTAGCGTAAGGTAGTTAGGACAGGACCTATCGCACCCTGCACTAGTTGAAGTACACAGAGAGAGTTTTAGTCGTATATATATTTTATATGTTGTATCCACTTGCAGATGTACCCAGCTCGTCAGTCTTGAGAGATTTTACACCCAAACTAGCTGCTGTAAATCATCTCGTCTCATTACATGATTAAACAGAGACATGATATTGGACAACAGCAACAACCATATTAACCAGCAGTCATCATTACATATCTGTACATGACAAAAACTACAATAGAAAATAGGAAATGTTTTGTTTAACTAAATGGTTATTTATAGTTAAATTATTTTTATAGTTTATGTGGAATAAGCATTGTTGTGATAGATTGATGCTATTTTCCAAAAACAGAAAACCATGACTGAGGCGGGTTTGCCTTTTTGGGGGGCATTTAGAGAACATCGCACCATTTTTGATTTAACGTGAGTTGTTTATTAAAAACAGGCGTATTTCCATCAGGGCCGATTGCTCTGAGACAACAAGGGAGGCTGAACTTCCCCTAAAATTCCATAGAAGAAATGGTCAAATATGCACTATTGAATTTACATTAAAATAAAAATTAACACTGCATTAAACGTGCGCTAGGATGCGTTTCACATCATGACTATGATGTTCAAACGTCAGCTGTTTATCACCAGTTTTCAAACGCGACCTCCCTGTCATACATTCTCGTGTCAGCACGGTGGACGCGGAGCCTCCAATCATTCCTATGAGACAGCACTGAGCAGGTTTATTTCATGCAGCAAAGCGAGACGCTCATTGGATAAATGCGACAAAATCGTCACTTCCAGGGAGGCTCAGCTTCCCTGAGACCTAATGGAGCGGTAGTAGGAGAGGACGCTCGGTGTCTGCATGATGATTGGAGGAACTGTCTAAAAGGCTGAACCCCTTTGTGACTGACAGCGCTTTGTAAATACACACCGGCATCGTCACATTTTGAGCTCAGTCCCATGCGGATATTTGCGAGTGGAGTCTTCTGACAGAGTGCCGTCCAGAGTTCCTTATTTCCATAAGCGATATAGTTGAAAAACGGCTTCAATTAAATGTTCCTTTTATAAGTTACTGCCTCGCTACAATATGACACATTTTATGATGTAAACTTAAAGTAAGCTTCCCCTGTTTGAAAGACCAGGGGCCCCAGCGCAACCATCCTGCCTGCACTGTCTATATTTATGCCCCTGCCTAACATGTCATTTATCACATCAAAATATAGAAACTTGGAACAGCTACAGCTGCTTGTTATTGTGCTTTTTTGCATCATACAGGATTTTTTCCAAGTTTCTTCCCAGTGGCGGACTTGTTCAATCATGCTAACACAGCCTGTCGCTTTCATTCCTTTAGTCACCATCTTGAAAAGCTTGGCATTGCCATATTTGCACATTTTCCGAAAAAAAAGTGCGTGTTTAAAAGTAGGTGTGTTTCTCCTGCGGTTGTTTTGTTTACAGCGCATCCATGACAACACAAAGAGCTGACGGACAAGATACTGTGTGTCTCAACTGAGTAAAAATCCCAGTTGAGACACATGTTATGAACTCGCTGTATACACGTCCAAAGAATGCTATTAAAACACAAACTAGAGCACTCGGAGAGCGCAGACCTCCGCCAAGCAGCTCGGATTTCCCTCCATTTTATTATTTTATCCACTTCGCTTCAACTGATCACCACCAAAATTATCATCTGTTCCTTGTCCCATTATCAACCTTTCCTGAAAATTCCATCAAAATCCGTTCAGAACTTTTCGAGTTATTTTGCAGACAAACAGACCAACGCCGGCAAAAACATAACCTCCTTGGCGGAGGTAATAATATCGGCACATCCCACATGTCTTGATCGGAAAATGAGACTTTCAGAAAAAGGTCAGATTCTGAAATTCCAAATGAAATATGCTGTTCACATTATGAGCAGCTTTTTCACTTGAGAACACAAACCAACTCCGTCCAATTATGCAACTTTGGAACAAAATTAGCGAGTCTGAAAGCACCCTTACTGGACTCAAGAATTTCCACTTCTGACGAGAAACACAAAAATAAGATAAAGTTCCCTCGAGCTCAGTTTTCCTGACAAAATGTCCCGTTTCAATTTCCCTCCTCCAGCTTTATGTCACGCAGCATGAACACAGGAGGAATCAGCATGAGCACTGACGTAGCATCTGAACCTGCATAGATGAATCAAAACAGCAGATGTACCAGTGATTAATTATCGTGGGAAATATTCAGTTTCACATGTGATCAACAGCTCTGCTAACTGTCCTCTGATCTGAACGTCTGCTGCTGATATTAAGCACCAAGCAGCCATCTTCCTGTCTGTCTCTCTCACGGCGAGTTCCCTGATGGAGAAAAGAGAAGTCTGTTCATGTCTGAGGAGAAAGTGAGGAGTGTGGCCTGAGGCAGCACAGAGCTCAGCTGGTGTCTGTCTGTCTCTGTTCTTATTAGGACACTTTGACATTTTCTGTCAGACACTCAGTTTGGAGGCTGAATCAGGACCGTGAGTTCCTCCAGACCTCAGTCTGTCCACAGAGACCCGAGGTGTGTGGGAGCTGTAGGAAACGTCAGCATGTGCGTGTGTTACGCGCTGTCAAATCTCAGTTTTTCAGGCCAGTTTCAGAAATCAGGACATTTTAAATGTTTAAATGTCGTGACTAACACAGGCCGGGGTATTACGCAGGAGAGTGAATCCTGAATTTAAAGAAAGTTCAGCTGGTCTCTATTGTGTAGTCGTGAGTTATTCACTGCCATTGTTACTGAGAGCACAGCCTCTGTGTGTGTGTGTATAAGTGTGTGACACAGAGTGGCAGAGCTGGCCCCGCCCCTCGCACATGCAGCAGGCTGTGAGGCTCTGACACAGAGAGCTCTCCTCTGGATTAAATAGCAAAAATGCTTCAGTGACAAACGTCTTAATCTTATTGTAAATTAGAAACGAAGTTGGTGATGTAAAAACTGTACAACATAACATTTATGTAACGTAAATGAACAAGAAATATATCTTCTGGATTTCTTCAATACTGATAGCAGAACCATCGGAGCTTATCAATACCACAGTTTTTAATAATACCAGGTTTCAGTACCCATCTCAACACAGCGAGCAGATGAAAGCGTTCAACAGTTTAGTGGATTGTAACTATTTTATGTGCCATTGGGTCCACGACTACAACGACTGCTGTCTTGTTTTTGCCCGGGTGAGTAAATGTGCCTCACTATAACTGTCTCTCAAATCTCCACATAGATGCACTGCTGTCAGGCTAATGTTGGGGGTTAGGGGGGTTAGGGTAAGGGTCAGGAAAAGATCATGGTGTGGGTTAAAATGAAAAAGAAAGTGGCAAACACATAAGCCGTGAGCCTGCTTCGCCTCAAGCCTTTCCCAGCTGACCCAGAGCCGGTCGCGGTGCACCATCAAGGCAGAAATACGCCGCGGAGAGCTCCCCACACAACCCGGACCCCAGAGTTAATGACAGGAGGTTATGGTGTTTCATTCTCTCCTCTCTATGACACTTGTATCTCGACCAGTAGCCTACTTTTGTTGCGTTTGCTGATCCTCTATGGTCCACAAATACAGTATAGCCTAGTATAATCACATATCAGAACAATGGGCTGTCGGACCAATGACATGGACCCATTTTCAGTGAGTAAAAACTGACTTTGGAACAGGATATTATTTTCTGTTAGACTGAAATGATATAAGTTAAAGGACAGAGTTTGGGACTCTCTTCTTGTCTGTGATTATTGACTTGTTGACTGCTCTTTGTTGCACACATCACCTCTTTGGCTGGTTATTTCAGTTACTTACAAAAAACAGATTTTCTAAGCAGTGTGTTAGTGTGTTGTTGTTTTATCCCTTTATGAAGTATAAAACACTCTGTTTTAGGTCCACCCCAAGGACAAAACACCCAGACATGAGCAGAGTAATGTAGTGTATGCAGTTCAGTGCAGCCAGGAATGCACAGATTTATACACTGGGGAGACAAAACAACCACTCCACAAGCGCATGGCACAACACAGGAGAGCCAGCTCCTCGGGTCAAGACTCGAGGAGTCTCGAAGAGGAGTGAAAGAGGCCATCTATGTCAAGCTGCAACGACCATCGTTAAACAGAGGGGGTGGCTTACAACACTACTTGTCCCCCACCTACAATGCAGTCTTGGGATCCCTCCCCAGACGACTTCACACCCATTCACCCCTGGTCCCACCTGACCCTAACGACTCACATGGTGGCCAGGTGGGTGAACGACTCACATTGTGACCTTAACGACTCTGAAACTAAGAGCTCATGTGACCCCTACGACTCTGCAAGGGTTCCCACCCACACAGGGTTTATAGTCTGCAGCTACGTACCAGTCATTTAGAACTGAAGAAGATTCTTGGACGAGAGGCGAAACGTCTTCAAGAAACGCAAGCAAGTCCAGTTGCCTACGCTAGCAGCACTTACAATTACCATGACCTGGATGACTGAGAATCTTCACCGACTAGGTCCATAAATGTTTCTCCTTTTTTTTCTTCTATGGTCTCAGTCGTGGGCTTTTGTGTGTTGACGTGGAGCAAACCAAACATCTTACATGTGAGGATGGAGAACTGACTGGAGCTCCTGAAACTTGAACACTTTTTGATAAAGTATTGTACTTCACTTCTTTTTATAGCTGCAGTTCTGCTGTTATGGCTCAGGCTGGAGGATTTTATATTTCAGTTTGCTTTGAACTTTTTCTGTCACTGGAAAATCCCTGAGATGAACATATTTTTGGAGAGAATCCTGAACTGACAAACCAGAGTCTTTCTATTACAGCTCCCCCAAAGCCTGCAAATCCTTCTGTACAGGGAAATTAATAGTGGAAGGAAGCTCATCGCTGGGTTCATCTCAGTGCTGTATTCTGTAGTGTTTAGTGTCTTTTCTATCTGAGATAAATGCCTTCTGATAACCTGCAGACGTAAGCTCCCCTGTTGTCTCTGCCTTTGCATTAATCAGTTCTGAAGTGTTCTGGAGAATAAGCTGGAAGTTGTAATCAGAAACGGACGATGCTGACGCCGGAGACGGCCCCCTGCATGTTCAAAAGTTGGGCTGAAGTGGAAGTGGGTGCACTTCAAAGTCTGCCGTCTCACCTCGTCAAAGTCTGCAATAATTTCGTTGAGGAGCCTGAGGCACTCGACTCCCTGGTTATTCATCTCAGTCTGGGAATAGAAGTCAGCGAAGCCCGGGATGGATGCGAACATCACGCCCACTGCGTCGTAGGACTGGGAGTACAGCTCCTGTGGGGACAGACGTCACACTTTGAACACTCACTGTCACATTTTTTGTTTATATACAATTTATTTAAAGTTTTTTAAGATTATGAGTTTTTGATTTAGTGTTTTTATGTAATGTGTTTTAAGACTTAAAGAGATAGTTTGGATTTTCTGAAGTAGGGTAGTATAAATATACTTATCCATCGTCAGCGTATTAGTGTATTATATCATTTGGAGTTCAACATGGAAGCTCAGCAATGTACTGCTGTGGAGGGGTCAGCAACAAAACATATTTTAGCCATCTGGAATAATCAGTATCAGTTTAAGTGTATGCTATATTGAGAGTGTTTTCACCACTTCACCTTTCCATCAGACAGCCTGTTGGAAATCACTGTCTGACACTGAGGTAGAGCAGTGAAAACATCCTAGAAATAGAATGCACTAAAACTGATATTGATTGAGGAGGGACTTTTTATAGGTGGCTAAAGTATGTTCTGTTGCAGCCCTGTGTCCACAGCAGTAAATTGCTTAGCTTCCATATTGGACTCCAGCCCGCTTCTCCAAACTGGAGCTATGCCAACTGACATCTACTTTATGTAACACACTGTCTATGGTAAAGTACCTCATACAACCCCACTTTAAAAAAAGAATCTGACGAATCCCTTAAAACTCAGTGTTAAGAAATGCTTTGAAATAAATTCTGCCATCTGCACCAGAACCTGAGGTTTGAAGGCTCTGCTATGCTCAGGTACATGCAGGAGCAGAGCAGATAATACTGCAGCAGGTGAGGCTGCAGCTGCACTACACAGTCTCCACCACCGGAGGGCAATGTTGACACATGGCCGCAGAGCAGCAGGTCTGCTGACATGAAACATGCCCTCACATACTAATGTCACATGGTGTAATTCATCACACCATCACGGGAATATTTCACTAATAGGCTGGTAAACATAATGTATAAATAATTAAGGAGTCAGAAGTCAAGCTCCTCTTCCTCTCTCTCTCTCTCTCTCTCTCTCTCTGTGTATGCTGCGTGACTTTTCAAATTAATTACACTTATGAAAATAAGCCTCAGACTTTATAGTGACCTCGTCACTGGCATTATACACACTTAATGAGCTCAGTCAAATGTCAATGCTTCAAAGTGAAAGTTGGTAAAAGTCAAACTAATTGAATTTCACTCTTTAGCATCACGTCTGTCAGCGTTCTGAGGTTATTTCGGGTTTCATCCTGAGAGTGAAGCCCAGGTGATAGATAGGTGAATTCACGTGGGAGGCGTGAAAGAAACAAATGGCACAAAGATTATTATATTAGTAATCCTGTTAGGGGTCGCAGCAGGGGGGCTGGAGCCTATCCCAGCTGACACTAGAGGCAGGGAACACCCTGGGCACGTCGGCAGACAAAAAAAACAAACATTTGTGCACACATTCACACCTACAGGCACTTTAGAGTCACCAATTAACCTGCATGTCTTTGGACTGTGGGAGGAAGCCGGAGTACCCAGAGAAAACCCACGCTGACACTTGGAGAACATGCAAACTCTGAACAGAAGGGCTCCCCCACCCTGGGGTTTGAACCATGATCCCTCTTGCTGCAAGGTGACAATGTTAACCACTGCACCACCATGCGATTTTTCTTCTGAGTAATTAGTGCCGTAACTAAATTAAAAAAATAGTGGAAGCTCTTTGGGGCCCCTCTCACCCCTTAAAGCTGCAAAATGGTTTAGTTCCCTCGAGCACTAGGATTATCTATTCTATTCTAAACACAACTAGAGCAGAGTAAGTGACTGCTCATGCTGCTGAGCACCAGAGAAAGAGAAATCTAGGTTTACTGACGTAAAAAGGAAAAAAAAAAAATCAAAAGGTGTGTGAGAGAGACATGGATCAAGAGAGGAAGGACGGGGGGCAAAGAATTTGGTGCTACACCCCTGATCATGAAGTTCATTTTAGAATTGATGTTTTTCTGTTTAAGGCAGGAGCATGCTTCGTCAGGCTGAACACAGGTGAGTGTGTGCGGGGAGCGCTCTGAGATGTTGGTGTGGTTGTTTCCTTGATACTTACACATGGAGATTGTATTGTATTGGGTTAAACCAATCAGCGTTTATGAGATTCACAGATATTTACACAGACGCATGATTCCAGCTTCACTTGAGTAACAAACTGATGACTCAGTGTTTGTTGTTTTTTTGTTTCTTTGTGGTAAAATGGCTTCAGATCATTTCTAAAGTAAGTAAACAGCTTTACTTTTTCCCCAGGCCAGCCACCAGCGACAAAACATGTTGGAATTGTACGTTTAAGAAAACTTTTTTGCATCTGATGTTTCTAAAGTGATGTAATATATAAGCTGACTTTGTCCAGGGCTCTCACAGCTTAAAGCAAGTTAGATTTGGGACTTTCAAGATTTTTTATTGCCATTTGGAATGAAAATTAACACCAGTTTTACAATAACCAAAATTTAAGAAAATTTCAAAATCAGTTTTTTGTAACATAAAACATAACTTTTTTGGCCAAAGTAAAAAGAAATATGATCTACTTAAAGGGATACTGCACCCAAAATGAAAATTCGGCAATTATCTACTCACCCATATGAGTTGAGTGTCGTTGAGTGGCGCCCCAGATTAAAATTCAAAAAGTTGTTTGGAAAAACATCATTTGAAATGACATTCTTCCAAACAACTTTTTATGTCGGGGCTTCAGGACACTTGGATCACTACGGACGAGCAGTATGGAGATATTTTGTGGTTTCAATTATGTGTTTTTGGACGTTTGAATCTGGGGCGCCGTCAGCCTCCATTAGGTGGAGTTGTGTTGCTACCTCCTCTCCCCTCGGATCTCCGCAAGTGTTGTGAGGACTCTAAAACTTTACCTGAGCCTCCCTCGACATATGGGTGAGTAGATAATGGCTGAATTTTCATTTTTGGGTGCACTATCCCTTTAAGATGCTGAAAAAGCTTGATAAAAACTTGTCAGTTTGTTGTTAGATTGGAAGTGGTAAATGTATATGACTGTTGTTGGTTCTTCTATCCTGACATGCATGATAGTTAACGTGAGAGGCATTTGGCAAATAATTAAAAAACAAAACAAAAAAATAATACGAAAGATATTGAGATTTTACGATGCAGTGTCAGAAAAACTATTAATAAAATCCCACTTCCAATGTTTTAGATTTTTTTTAAGACTTCTAAAAGATTGATTTGAGCCATTTTAATACTAATTGCCTTATATGGTTTTTTAAGGATCCTTGGGAACCCTGTTGTAATTGGGAGGTGGGGACGGTAGATGGCGTGACACGTAGGGGGGGACGCCTACCAAGCTACAGACCATTGTTCGAGACCAACAAACAACAATAAGGTTGACTTTCAGCAACCTGTTGCTGCTTTTCCAGTCTTGAAAAGCGGCTGTTCTTTACTGAGATATCACAGCTTTCCCGCCAGGACTGTGCCACCAAAACTGGATATTTCAAGCCAAAATCTGATCTTTTGCTAACCATGACCAAGTGATTTTTTTTCCCCCAGTAATTGAGTTGTTTTCTACCTAGAATGTCCCATCTATAATATCAAACCCAAACTGCTTCCTAATATTTCTTCTGCCACTTAAAAGAATGATCTTGAAGGAACACTTCCCTGATAAAATGACCATTTGTAGATCAGTCATATGTTGTTACCTTGAATTCATGAAGAAAACTTTGTTCTTCTTGCATGCCTTCATGAAAAACAGCAAACATATTGATTCATTGATCGATTGAGGACCAAAACTATATCAAAACGGGTTTAGAAACTAAAAAACAACTCATGCAGTGTAATCCAAGTCTTATTTATCCAGTGATATGCACAGTACTTCACAAACACATACATTTTCACAAAAAAAACCTTAGTATTGAAGTCTGGCTTCAATGGTTCACTTTCTGTTCAGTGTTAAATAGTAAGTTTTCAGCAGCATGACTATGCATGATCTACAAATGGTCATTTTATGGGTGAAGTATTCCTGGAGAGGTTTACAGATTTCAGATTTAGAGAAAAAAGAGATAATTGAAACAGGACTACAAGACATATTTAGTGTGACTGAACACGGGCCATACTTCTCTGCTTTTAAGCACCTTTCTTATTTAAATCGGAGACACCAAGCCATCACACAGCGCAGGAGAAACATGAATCTTTAACAGATGACAGGATGTTTGTCCTTGAGCAAGAGCCTGCTGACAATAAAAGCTACCAAAAAAAAGTCTCAAAATGACACTGATGACATAAATGACACTCAGCTTTCTGTCACCTGATTAATTCCAAAGATTGTCAACACCTGTCCAGGAGCCTATTAATGACCCAGTGCTCTAGTGTCTAAATCACAGAACAATAATCAGCCTGTTTAATAATGTAACAAGTGATCAGGACCCAACCTATCCTAATGGATGCATTTTTAATCGTGTCCTTTTTAATTAGGAACAGGCATGGGAGCAGAATGATATCTCCTCTCCTGACATTCATAATTCATCCGCCGCGAGCCTTTTGTTTGGGAGGCAACGGAAGATTGGAGGAGTTGATAATGAAAGAGCCCCTACGACGACAGACGAGGACAATACGGCGATTTGACTCTGTCGTGTGATAACCGTCCTCTCTGCCAACCAGCACAATCAGTCATTATCGGGCTGGTAAAAAGGAAGAATGCAGCGGAACTGAAGTGAGAAAGAAAGAAAAGAGGCCATTTTCTTGTCACCGTTTTTTTTCCCACTAAAAAAAAAAAAAAAAAAAAAAGCTGAAATATTTGACTTTAGTTTTTTGTGTGAACTAATGTCAAACCCCGCTGATGGATATTTGACAAGATTCATCCCAAAGTCATCTCATCTTTCATCTTGATAGCCGGCAGCTCATTACAGGCGTACACTGAAATTATCAGTCACCATTTGATTTTCAGGTTTTCACGTTTAATGTGTAATTAATTCTTAAATCTCATTTAAAACAATCATGACTCCCAGAGGATGAAACTTAGCCTCCTGACTTTTGAGCTAGTGTCACTGTGAGGGAAATTTTGCTAATTAGCAAATGTTTACATGCTAAAACCGAGACAACAAACATTATGAACTTTAATCAGCAGATGTCGCCCCACAACATCAACCAGTGGTTTGTGGACTCCCATTTTGAAGCCTTGAGTTTGGCATTTTAGCTGCCACTATCTTTATCTTGGAGCCAGACGTCACTATATCGGGACGAGAGGGTAGAGTTACCTTAACAAAAGCTGCTAGCTTATTTTGAGGGGATTGACTCGCTCTTGAAGTCAGCCTCAAGTGGCCATTAGAGGAACTGCAGTTTGTACCAGAGGTTGCTGCTTGATATTAACATTTGGTGTGTCTCAAATCACATACTTCCGTATACTGGGTGCACTATGTACTCACTGGTGTAGTACGCAAATTTCGACAGGGTAGTGTTGTCTCACCGGAAATGATGACCGCAAATTAGCTAGTTAGCAAACTAGTATTCGTGTTATCGTTCGCGGTACCAAATCATTGTTACTGATAAATTAACCCAATAAACATACTCGTGGCTTATACTCGACAACAGTATAGTGGTTCTTAGTAAAAAACACACATGTACTTGTACAATGCAGTGACGTTCACGGTCGCACAGTCCTCAGCCGCCATTTCCAGTTTGAGAAGTGGTCCCTCCCCTTCCGCTACGTAGCCAAGATGGCGACCATTGAGTGCAAGAAGTGTCCATAGTTCCACACTCAACTTTTTGACCGTTTTGAGTGCACCATCCAGGTACTCATAGTGCACTGCATTTTTCCATACTTCTCAGTGTGAATGCACTTATGCACTCAAAATAGTAAGTGTAAGTACAGAAGTACGTCATTTGAGACACAGCTATTGTCATTGAAAGCATGTTAGCATGCTGATGTTAGTTTTAACTCAAAGCTCCACTGAGCCTATCAGATTTTCCCAGTTGCCCAAATTTCTACCTCCAAGTTGCGTTTCCGATGCACAATGCCAAATGTTAACAAAAACATAGCTTAAAGGGAAATTTCGGTTTATTTCAACCTGTCTCCTATCGTCCTAAATTTGTTTCAAGTGACTAGTGACATAAAAATAATAGTTAGCATGTTAGCCGTTAGCCTAGATACAGCCGGTGCGCATAGTAGCGTCAGACCTGTTAAAACGTAAGTG
>NC_065526.1:4256378-4264334 GCF_006386435.1 Epinephelus moara | reverse complement strand
TTGCACTTGAAGGTTGCCCGTTCACTTACGTTTTAACAGGTCTGACGCTACTATGCGCCCCGGCTGTATCTAGGCTAACGGCTAACATGCTAACTATTATTTTTATGTCACTAGTCACTTGAAACAAATTTAGGACGATAGGAGACAGGTTGAAATAAACCGAAATTTCCCTTTAATGTGACAGACTGACCTTTCTTTGGCAAGTGTGCCCTTGAACAGAGTAGAAAAAAACGGTGCAGGGGTAACAGATGCCACTGTATATTTTATTTTATAGCACTTTTATACTTGGAAATGTTGTACAAATACTGCACAAATACTGTAGTCTTCAAAAACATTCCACTCCCCCTTACTTATTGATTGAAATATACGCTTTCACAGGTGCTGCCACTGTCCTGACGTCACACATATGCTTCATTATGAAGTTGAGGGAAATGGATTTGCCCCAAGTCCACAAGTAGAAACTACGACTTTGAGTGGTGTTTCACTCTACTTTTTCTAGCAAATAACACATTTTCAAGTTCTGAAATGTCTGTGAAGCAGCATTTTACAGCCTCATAAAGTCACTATGGCTCTAAACTCTTGAATCAAACTATGCTATATGGCCAAAAGTGTTTGGACACCCCCTCCTATTGGTGGTCTTCACTCTCTCAGCCAGCCCATTTCTACCAGGTACGCAAAATCAAAAACACATCCATGAAAATATTTGTAGTAAAATGGGTCGCTCAATCCAGTCACCACATAAGAACACAGATATTATATGATTCTGCAAAACCCCAGATTTCCTGCATTGGCTATGAAGGTAAATCGTGAGGTGCAGAATCAGCCAATACGTTGGATATACCTGGGGATTCTGCGCTCCCACAGGATGCCTTCTCTCCAATAAATCAGTTTGTCAGATTTCTGCTCTCCTAGATCTCAACTGTACATGCTGTTACTGTGAAGTGGAAATGTCTACGAGTAACAACAGCTTCAAAGTGATGAGCTGCACAAGCTCACGGAACGGGAAAAATCAATTGTCCTCAGTTGTAACACTTACTGAGTTCTAAACTGCCTCAGGAAGCAACGTCTGGACAAGAGCTGTGCGTCAGGAGTTTCGTGGCATGGGCTTCCACATCCGAGCAGCGGTTCATGAGACTCAGAGCACCAATGCCAAGCGTGGGCAGCACTGATGGAAAGCTCACTCTGCTGTAGTGGAAATGTGGTGTCTGCAGTGATGAATCACGCTTCACTATCTGGCAGTCTGGGTTTGGTGGGAGAACACTACCTGCCTGAAGGCGAAGTTCCACTTGTAGAGTTTGGTGGAGATGCTTAGTTACAGTCCAAGGAAATCTCAAAACTACAGCATTCAATTATCAACCAACAAATCATTATTTATCACATGGAATTATACAACTCCAGTGACATGTGATCCCATCACCTACTTTAACTTGTGCGCTGTAATTTAGTCCCTTTTTGCATCCTCTGCTTTATGTTTTTGGAAGGTTCTGGTAATTTGTGGTTTCATTTTGTGGAATGATTTGACTGTCCACACATCCTGACCTCAGTAAGATGTGAGGTCATATGGTCACAGAAACTGGTGCTTGAACACAGACAGCTCTGCCCTGCAGCCACCTCTGAACGGTGTATATCAGTGATCCGCAGCAGGAACAGGACAGCATCTCACATTCCCACTGTCACACCAGTCCGTACTCACAGTAAAGCACACATCTTGAATGGCACTGTCAAGGATTTAACCAGGTTTCGGTGAATCAAAGGTTATTAAAGTTCCTGGAAACGGATCCAGCAGGGAGGTAGTCCAGTTTATTTTCTAACGCTTGTACAATAGCAGGATGCTAGTTTAGCTGGTACCCATCTTTTTCTTGATGTTTACTGATGTTTAAATTTGAAAACCTCAACCTGGCTGGCAAGAGTCAGGGTGAGTAGAGTTTACAGACTGGTGAGTGACTCACAGCTACACTCGACCACTGTCCAAAGCCAACCACAAAAAGCACCACCCACACTTGCAAAATTCAGACCCTAAATTTAGCACAGATTTACCCCAGAGAGCCGACTGGGAACACCCAATCTTCCAAATATGTGCCAGCAGTTTGTTCCTGTTTCAACATGACACAAAGTCAGGTCCATAAAGAAATGGTTTTCCGGTTTGGTGTGAAGGAACTGACTGATCTGCAGAAAGACAAGACCTCAACACCTCCCAACACCTTTAGAGTGAACTGGACTGTGAGCCACACCTGATCACCCGACATCAGTGTTAATCATCACTGATGTCTGATTGGGAGCAAATCCCTACAGCACTGTGCACCTACTTTAAGCTACGTAGTGCATGCCACATTAATCACAACACATTCAAGCATTTAAGGATCTAAAGCATTATGTAATAATTTGAAAAAAAAGTTCATGTAATTTAGTGGTTAATGGGTTAAAACATGTACTAGCTTTACAAAAGACCCATCTTAATTGTGCGCTCCCATTCCAACGAGTACAGAACAGCTCAAGTCAACAGAAGTTAGAAGCACAAAAGGAGAAGGGCAGCACATATGAGGTGAACAGAAAGAAAAACTCTGTGAAGTTTGACTCTGCAGAGCTCAGGCAGCTGAGTCACTCCTGCCTCGGAGAGACAAATCAATGTGTTCTCTGCTACCGACTGACAACATGTTATTAAAATCAAATCAAATGCACACAGCAACAAAAAAAGCTCCCTGGCTGAGTAAACCCCCCCCCCCCCCCTCATTCTCTGTGTACAGTTGTTTGAAAAGCAATTATGGAGCCTTTTCTGTTCTTTGCGGGCTGGAACACTGAGGCTCAGGGAACAAATTGGGGACTAATTTTGGAGCAGGTCTGCGGTGAAAAATGAGCTGAAAGGTGCAGATGTGTGAGAGGAAATGCTGCTCTGTGCTGAGAACTGAAATACTGAGCGTCAGAGTCACTATTGTGTTTCGAACTGTCATTTAGCCTACTGGATAGTTTACTGAAAATATTCATCTTTCTTCGTATTGAAGGTTGGCAGAGGAGGTCTTGAACTTGGGTCTTATTCTCCTGGTTCTGTCCATCGTTTCTATCAGTATTAAATATGTTTTACTCACAACATTAAAAGCTGACATGAACACTGCTAAAGAGAAGTCAGACCACATTAGAAACAAACTAATTTGGAAGAAAAAACAAATGCACAACAAAACAGTACAACAAAACCAAAAAAGTAAGAACAAACTTTAGAATAAACTCATTTAAGATTAAAGCTGACTCATGGCTGTGCGTCTGGGCTATGCCATAGCCTACACTAGTGGCCTGCACCACTGTGAGAATCTATACTTCTGCAGTGGTACGCACATTAAGCATGGCTTTATAGTGACAAATTTCAAACACAAATACTCACAGCATTCACAGACAAACACTTATCTGGACACATTTTCCCCACAAATACAACACGCTAACGTTATTAGCACAAGCTTATGGCATTTTACACTGCAAAAATTAGCCTAGCCACCAGCAGACATTTCCTCTACTCATATGAAGCCAGGGACAACAGCAACATTTAACAAAGGCAACGTTACAAAATTCGGCTCCATTAAAACTCACAAGATTCACCAAGACAACTGTCTTATACTAGACAGATACAACAAACTAATAGCCTGGAAATCCAGACCCAAATCTAGAAAGATTTAGGGTCTGGCTATGAGTAATGCAAATGGCCCAACTTGAGGGGCGGCACCAAGCATGCATTTGAAAATATCACTGCACGCAATTGGATAACACTACGACCAATCAGAACAATACATGGGGTGAGTTATCAAGAGCTTAGCTATCAGCGGAGCTAACTGGTAGATTAGACTCTTGCCGTATCCGGTCGGCAAAACAGCAAAGGGAACTGCCCATTGGTTCGACAGCCCATTGGTTCGACATCCCATTGTTCCGACCATATTAAACTCATTGTTCCTAAGTCCGTTCCGAAATCATCATGATGCCCTGTGGTTAAGGTCTGGTTAGGTTTAGGCACAAAAACCACTTGGTTAGGGTCAGGAAAAGATCATGGTGTGGGTTAAAATGAAAAAGAAAGAGACAAACACATAAGCTGTGAGCCTGCTCCGCCTCAAGCCGGTCGCGGCGCACCATACGCCCGCCGCGAGCCGTTCAGCACCGCGGACAGTCAGACTAATGGGATGTCGAACCAATGGGCTGTCGAACCAATGACATGGACCCAACAGCAAAAACGTCCTTCTTGCAAAGGAAAGATTCGAGCGCCGTCTTCTGTTCCTCTTTTAGAGAAAAAGCCAAGTCTAACTCGTTCATTGTAGCGGCCAAAGCCGTTTCAAACAACTGGTGTTCATCGTAGCCATCTTGCAATGTTTACTGACTGATTCCGGACTTTGTCATCTGTTTAGCTCGCCTCTGGCCCGCCTATATCAGATACACCGATGTGACTGGTGCAGCTCGGCTCCAAGGGCATAGGTAATGAGCATCATTGCTGATTGCCAGAGTGACTCGCTGAGCAAATTCAAATTGTGCTCTAACGAGAACTCTGGATTTCCAGGGTAACAAACTAACATCTCCTCTACTCATATGAAGCCAGAAACAACAACAATTAACAAAGGTAATGTTACGATATTAAACTCCACTACAACTCACTAGGTTCACAGACAAAACAACTGTCTTACGCCACACACATTCTCCCCACAATATTCAACATGCTAATGTTATTAGCATACCCCTATGATATTTTGCATTGCATAAATTAGTGTGGTGACTCGCTGACTTTCCTGTACTCAAACGAAGCCAGGATAAATCACACAATTCACAAGATTCAAAATGCTATTTTGCAGAGGCTTTATTGTCCTCACTATTTATTGTTTCTTATCTGTGAAATAAAAGTAAATAAAAGCTTCATTTCCACTGAGGGAAATGGTTTCAGCTCTCAAAAATAAACAGGGGGATGTTTAGTTACATTTCCAGGGAGGTGCGCGTTAGGCTACGGCGGAGGGTACGCATCTATGCAGTGTCAATTTGACGCAGAAATATAAAACCCGCTTTATTTTGCCTTCCAAACTGGTCTAAGGTGAAAATGAAATGTGGCACTTCAAATGAGTTTAGACAGATAATCTCTCACAGGAAACAGTCGGCTGTACTCACTCATTTTGTTTCTCTTTGTCAAAATGAAATTATCGTCACATTGTAATGCTGTCAGAGATACTTCTGAAGAAAAAAATCCCCCTTGGTGTGTTCAGGTGTCAGTTTTGAGACTCAGTTCCTAAAAAGCATCACCATCATAAGCTGCAGTATCATATCCTCAAAATGTGAAGATAAACATTTAAAACAATATCATGTTTGTTGGCTGTTCATTGACAATACTGTGACAAAAACAATCTAAAATATATAAAAAATACAAAAACAATATAAAATGAAGCAAACAAATATTCATGTGATGTGTGCATGTTTCATGGCCGTCTGTGAACCTGAACAGACTGTCGCTGCGAGGAAAGATAAAACAGTGTGACTGAGTTTTATGCAGACCTCGTTGTCCCGGTCCTTCTCCAGGAAGTGGCGGGCTACGTGGCTGGGCAGGATGTTCCTCAGCATGTTCTCGTTGTGTTCTCGCAGCTCCTTCATCTCGTTGATCTCCTCTTTGGCCTGGACACGCCACAGGAAGTCAAGCCGGGCCGTGTACTCCAGCTAAAGATGAAAGACAAAAAAAGTTTGTGAAGCATCTCTGCCGTAACTGCTCTCCACGTGATCATCACCTCTTCCGAGCCTCAGTCTTTTTGCAGGTAAATTTTCTTCTGTTAACGCAGTTTAAGTTTGGCCTCACTGAGCAAAAGTCTCGCAATAATCTTTGAGCATATTGTAATTCAAGTGAACTGAGAGAAAACAGACAACGGCATCAGTTTTTAATGCCACCAGAAAACCCATCCACCAGAGGGATGGTGGATGGGTCCAATATACATCAGACTGCTACCCAGGAGCCCAGTGTTCGCTTGCTGTATGAATGTTGAGCCAAATCACATTTTTTTCTAAACTATACCACATGTTTTTGTTGCACAAAGAAATGGACGATGATGTTGGAAGTTTATTTTGAAAAGACTATCTAATGAGCAGAAACTACATTTCCTGTGAAAAGAGAAGAGTATTCTGAGAAGACACAAAGGAGTAAATTGACATGGCATCCCAGAATGTCAATAAAAGACACACCTAAGAGACCTAGTGCATCATATCTAGACGTCAAAATCCACTCCAATCCATGTGTGACAAGTTGGGAGTGAAAATATAGTATACATATATATATATATATATATATACAATAGACCACCTCACCTATATATATATATATATATATACAATAGACCACCTCACCAAGTGGTCCCAAGTGGAGACTTCTAGCCAGCGGCTGCAGCAAATTGAGTCCAGCCAGCGCAAACCCCAGCCCTGGGGGACCAGAGAGTCCCGACTGCGAAATCAGCAAACTTTCTGTTGCTGTCCATACAAAGGTTAGACCCGGTGCTGAGAGTTCATCATATGTAAGAAAATAAAGATACTCACACTGACCCTGCTATGACTACAGATTACTTGTCTCAGAAACAAAAACCTGGTCAACATTATTTCCCATTTTCCCCAAAGATCTGATGCTACCTCTCAGGACCTGAAAATCCATACTCCTCCTTTCTTCACATCCTTTGTCAGACCTTCCAGCCATGCTGAACACTTTATGAATAATTGCTTAAAAATGTAACCAGAGATGAGTGGAAAGTCTGTTGTTGATATCCTTGAGATGATGGAAAGGCTGAGCCGCCGCTCTGGAATTAACGGCTAAATTTAAAAATCCGTTAAAGGTTGGATCAATTACGGAACCCAAACGAGTGCGATCAATTTGAAGTGCAGCAAAAGGATTCTATTATGCAACATAAATTGCTTTTCTGAATGCACAATTAATACAAAGTCATTTGAATACATTAGAGCCAAACAAAAGTCAGGACCATTTAGTCTGTACTTGCAGGAGAGAAGAGGGGGAAAAAAATCCTGATATTGAAAATTAATTTTGAGGGCAGGCAGATAAGCCTGTGAGGATTTGAGCATCTCTCTCTGGCGACTGGCGGAAACAGTTTTGTGATTAATCTTGGTATCAATTAGTCTCTTAATCATATGAGTGAATACGAAAACTTCAATCTCATTTTCTGTTTTTCTAATTAAGAATTCAAAGCCTGCAGGGCTGGTGTGGCGGCGGGATAATGAGATGGTGGCCGGTGAAATAACGGGTTGCTCAGGCGTTTACCAACATGACCTCCGCAGTGCACGCACACACAGACACACACGTTTAAAACAGCCTCTATTAACCCGAGAGAGAAGTATAGACAAAAATCACTAATAAAGTTTTAACTCAGCATTAGAGCTGCTGTCATCTCTCACACTGTGTAATCAGGTTTACTGCAGACTAATGATCAGCTGCACCGTCATAAGCTCTGCTCTGACAGCCCTTCACCCAGCGAGGGTTAAAATATATGATATTAAACTCAGAGCACATTTAGACACGAGCCTGGACACAGTGTTTTTATTTGGACAAATGTGGAGAGCAAATAGGAATTTAAAATTTTTGGAGACTTCCTTTTTCTTCACTAAATTTCTGAGGGAATTTTTTTTTAAATTTTTGCGAGACTTCATTTATCTGACAGCTGGGCTTACTGCTTCCATTTTTGACCAAAAATCATTTTAGAAGTCTGCCTGGAGCAGGGAAACATATTTGAACCTTATGGTAACACTGCACATTAGGTCTCAGTTAGCCTATTGACATTGAAAAAGGTCTAAATGAGCATTCAGAAATATGTTTTACCACAAGATGGCTCTTCTGCAGTGGGATCTCTTACTATATAATGACGAAAACTCTGTCTGTGTGTGTGTTCCACGTTTTTCTCCTCACTGACTTGGTCAATCCATGTGAAATTTGGCACAGTGGTAGAGGGTCATGGGAGGATG